>NC_050580.1:37623635-37893635 GCF_011100635.1 Trichosurus vulpecula | reverse complement strand
ACACAAATTACCCTATACACTGTAAACCACTATAATTGTGCTTGCGTATGACACTAAATGATACGTAAAGACCTGATAATGATGTGTCTAAATCATGCACACATTTTGACCTTATCTTGGTATACCTAGTTTGTGTTCTATTGTTTTCCACTTTTCCTAGCAGGTTTTGTCAAATACTGAGCCATAGTATATCCATCTCTAAGAAGGCTGCATTTCATTCCATCTAAAGTAAAGTAAAAGAAAAGCTCAGAGTGATGCTGGGTACTTTCCTCAGTAACAAGGCAGATGAAATTCAGTTTTTTGCTGATAGAAACAATCCAAAGCACTTTTATGATGCTCTGAAGGCTACTTATGGGCCAAAGAACTATGGTGCATCTAAACTGCTCACTGCTGATGGAGCCGCATTGATTGGTGATATGTATATGATCCTAGAGAGATGGGCTGAACAAATCTATAGTGTTCTCAACTGGCCATCATCAATCAATGTTGAGGCCATTGACTATTTACCTCCATAGCTGAAACTCCAACCGAAGAAGAGTTTTTGAATACAATCACGCTCCTTTCATGTGACAAAGCACCTGATGTTGATTCTATTCCAGCTGAGCTTTATAAGATGGGGGGTCCATTGCTCATTCAAAAGGTGACTGAAATTTTCCAGGTTACTTGGCAAGGAGAGGTTATCCCCCAGGAGTTCAAGGATGCCTTCATTGTTCATCTATATAGAGATGAAGGAAATAGATTGTCCTGTGACAATCGGGATGGGGGTAGTCTCTCTCTTAGTTATTACTGACAACATTCTTGACAGAGTCCTCCTCAATAGGCTACTCCTTCACCTGGAACATGGTCATCTACCTGAGAGTCAGTGTGGCTTCAGAAAGGGGCAAGGAACAGTTGATGTGGCGTTTGCTGCCTGACAACTCAAGGAGAAATGCCAAGAGCAAAACAGAAGTCTGTATACAATGTTTGTAGATCTGACCGAGGCCTTTGTTACTGTTAGTCATGAAGGCTTATGGAAAACTATGTTAAATTTGGTTACTGAGAGAAGTTCATCTGCATTGAACTTCAATTTCATGATGGCATGCTGGCCAAGCTTCTAGATAATGGACAATGCTCTCTTGCCTTCCCAATCATCAATGGAGTGAAACAAGTCTGTGTGTTTGCTCATGTGCTTTTTAGCATGATGTTTTCATCCATGTTGTCAAATGCTTTCAGTGAGGATGAACAAGGCATCAAGGTCAGATACCCCACTGATGGTAAATTCTTCAACTTGAAAAGACTACAAGCCAGGAACTAAGTGGAGGAAGTATTGGTGTATGATTTTCTGTTTGTGGATTGTGCACTCAATACAGCCTCTGAAGCTGAAATGCAATAAAGTATAGATCAATTCTCTGCGTTTTGTGCTAATTTTGGCCTAACAATTAACACCAAGAAAACACAGGTGATCCATGAACCACCACCACACCATCCATACATGGAAACATCAGTTACAGCAAATGGAGAAGTTTTGAATACTTACCTTGGTGGTGTACTTTCCAGGGAAGTACACATTGATAATGAGGTTGAGGCACACATTGCTAGAGCTAGCTCAGTGTTTGGGAGGCTCTGAAGCAAAGTCTGGGAGAGAAGAGGTATTACACTGACTACCAAACTGAAGGTCTACAGAGTTGTTGTGCTAACTCCATTGTTGTATGCCTCTGAAACCTGGACAGTCTACAAGTGCCATGCTAGGAAACTGAATCACTTCCATTTGAATTGTCTTAGGAAGATTCTGAAGATCACCTAACAGGATAAGGTAGCAGACGCTGAGGTCCTTACACAAATTAAACCGCCAAGCATTCAAACTCTGCTTTAGAGAGTGCAACTTTGATGGACTGGCCATATTGTTCATATGCAAAACACACACTCCCCAAAAAGATTATTTCATAGAGAACTCACACAGGGCAAGCATTCACGTGGTGGTCAGAAGAATCAATAAAAGGACACCCACAAGATCTCTTTAAAGAACTTTGGAATTGATTGTGTGACATTGGAGACACTGGTACAGGACCACTCACCATGGAAAACCTACATCAGAGAAGGTGTTGTGCTCTATGAGCAGGACAGAATTGAAAAAGATCAAAGAAAATGCAGGATGCACAAATTTAGAATATCCACCCCAAATATTCACATGAATTATTTGTGCCAAACTGTAGTAGAAAATTCTGAGCTTGCATCTGTCTGATCAGCCACAGTCAGACACCATGAAAATTGACTCTAACATAATGATATCATTTGGTCCACTTCAAGAATAAAGGACAAGCACCACCACCACCACTATAACTTACAATACACTATACATATGTTATCTAGTTTGATCCTCAAAGCAACCCTGGGAGGGAGTTGCTGCTATTACTCTGATTTTACCTGTAAGTAAACTGAGGCAGAGAGGGATTTTTTTTAATTAACTTGCCCAGGATCACATAGCTCCTAGGCATCTGGAGGAGGATTCAAACCCAGGTCTTTTCAAGCCCAAGTCCAATATTTCCCCACTACTATACTTCACTGACTAAACTGCTCATATACACTTTTCTCCAGCAAACCTATGACTAAGAATGAAGACATAAAGTATTGTCCAACATATAGCAAAAACTTATTAAATTAGAGGCAAGAGAGGATGGATGTGAGAACCATGAAGACTGAATATACAACACTTGACCATCACCAGTTGGATATGAATAGGAAAAAGAATGAAAGTCAAGTGTTACTCCATGTCTGTAAATTAGAGTGAATGGAAGTGCCCTCAAGAGAAGACCACCACTTAGTGGCCCTCTGCAGAAATAGGCAAATTTGGAGGAACAGGTAGTTATAGGGTGAAAATAAATGAGCTCTACTGTGGATATTTTAAGTTTCCAATGCTAAAAGAACATCCAGGTAGAGAAATCGATTTCTAAGAAGTTGACAATGTGGTCCTGGAGTTCAAAAGTTATAAGGTTAGCTATATAGATGTGGAAATCTTCTGCTTACAGATGATGATTGAAACCATGAGTGCTGAGATCACCTAGCTAGAGAGTGCAGCACATGAGATCTTGAAGGAAGTGGAGAGAAAAAAGTGCCTAAGAGTCTCGAGGAACGTGAACATTTAGCGGGCAAGAGATATGTATTGATCCAGTAATGCAGATTGAGAATGAGCAGCCAGATATATAGGAGGAGAAACAGAACACATCAGTGGCACGGAAACGAAGAGAAAGGTCTACAGATATTTCTTAATCTCCTATTTTTTCTACTGTATTACCTTCCCAATATTTTTTAGAATTTTTACTTTTTTATTGTTCCTTCATGTGTAATGAAGTCATTTGGCCAATTCCAATTTTCAAGGAGTTATTTCCTGCAGTAATATTTGTACTTCTTTTAATAATTCTCTTTTCTTTTTATTTCTCCAATAGTTCTCATTTGGTTTTCAGTATCATATCATAGCCCTTTTTTAACTCTTCTCTTAATTTTTCTAAGAAGCCCTGTTAAGCTTGTGTTCAAGCTACATGGTGTTTTTTTTCAGTCTTTACTTAAAGTTGAATTCAAGTAATTGTTTTCTTCTGTATCTCTGTTTTCAGCTTCCCTGTCACCATGTTAGATCTTTATCTTTAGGTTCTTTTCAGCTTGCTCATTCTTCAAGCTACTTCTTGTCTATGGACTTCATATTAGTGCTGGACCCTGATCTCTGATGGGGAGTGGGAGATGTGTGATCTGAGCTTCTATTCTTTCATGTTCTCTTGCTACTTTCATGGCTCAATCTGGGGGCCTAACAGTTTTCACTGCTCCCAAAGTGGTGTGATTCAGAGAGAGGTCTGTTCACTACCCTCCTGGTCTGACCTCTACAAGTTCTTGTCCCAGGACTGGGTCAGTTGGTTTGTGTGTGCTTGGGGGTTTCAGTAGACTACTGCTTGACTTAGTCACTGTTAGCCCACTGGTTGGTTCTGCAGGTTTGAAGTAAATGGTTCCCCATGGATTTAGGAAACCTGTTCTGGTTATTCCATTCAGATTTTAAAACTGGCCTAAAGGCCACTAAAAAATCCCTGCTCTGATGCTGGGATCAGATTCACATAATTATATTTCCAGAACTTGAGTCCAGTGGGAAGACAAACGTCAAGACTATAGTCAAGTAGCTCCATTTAAAACATGAGGGGCTTTCTCATATTCTGTTTTTCCAGAATTATCTTTCAAGAAATCAAAAATGAAAACTACACAGGAGAAAAGTCCCAAGCTCTAGAAAAAAATATGAAGAAGTTAAAGAAAGAGAAGGTTGTCTGTGTGTGTCCATGTCCATGTGTGTGTGTGTGTGTGTGTGTGTGTGTGTGTTTGTGTAAAAGCTCTTCTGGGGAAGGGAGGGACTGTCTTTTATGACCTTTTGTATCTTCAGCACTTAGCACAGAACACGGCACATAGTGGGTGCTTAAGAAATGTTTATTGACTGATTTGCCAAGTGTATAAAGGGCAGTGAAATGTGAAAAAAACTAGAAATGTATGAAGGGGTTAGGTAGTGATGGACCTTAAAAGGATATTTTATCCTAAGGGTAATAGAAAATGACTGGGGATTCTTATAGACCTGAACAGACTCGTGATTTAAGAAACCCATTTGGCCATTGTGTTTAGCAACATTGGTTGAAGTGGGGAGAAATGCAACTCACAGAGACCAATTAGAAGGCTACTTCCTGGTGTCAGACATGAGCCAAGAAAGGCCTAAACCAGAATAGTAGCTGCAAGTGCAAAGGAGGAGATGTATATAGTAGATGTCATGAAGGTAGAGACAATATGACCCAGTAAGAGTTTGGCTATTGAGGATAAGTAGGAGAGAGGAGTTGAGGATGACCCTGAGAATGCAATCCTGGGTACTAGAAGGATACTGGTGCCCCAGATATTAATAAGGAAGTTCAGAAGGAGGGAAGGTTAAGGAGAAAGATATTTCTGTTTCAGACATGTTGATTTTCAGATGTCTATGAGACATTCAGGTTGAAATATGTCCACTAGGCTGTTGGTATTATGAAAGTGTCCACAAACAAGTTCACTGACACCCTGAAATCTGTTCCTAGACCTTTTTCATTGGTGTTTGGACCTCAGATTAAGAACTCCTAGTATAGACAATAGAAGAGGGCTTGGAACAGAGTTATATGGGAACTGATGGTTGATAGGGATGACCTAGATGAAAATCCAGCAAAGGAAACTAAGGAAGAGTCAGGCAGCAGGGAGAAGTACTACAGGAAGCAGCATAATAGAGTGGACAAAGCCAGCCTTGGAGTCATGAAGAACCAGGATTTATGTCTGTCTATGTGACCTTCGGCCAAGTCACTTAACCTCTTAGCAGCCCAAGCAACATGGTCTAAAACTATCAGATACAGAACAGATTTCCATGTTTAGGAACATTTTGATAGCTTTTTTAATACTCTCCACGTTTTTAAAAGAGCTAACATTTCTTTCTCATCTTTTCTCTTGTGACTTTGAATATTTAGATTATGAATCCTTTGGAACTTGTGTCTGATGCAACAATCTGGATTATTTGCAGTGGGGAGGAGAGGCATATTGCTATTCAGTTCTCTCAGCAATTTTTTACATATGTCATTTTCTGAATATAATAGTGGCTTTTCGGAAGTGGTGCTGGAGTTGGTAAGTTGAACATCAGAGAAAATAGCCTTTGAAAAAGTACTTTTTTCAGTTTCCAAACAGTCACTATTCTTTTCCTGGACATCACATGCAGATGGCCACAGCCGTAGAGATTGTTTCTTAGACGTATTGGAAGAGATGACCTCGGAATGTCTGACAAGTGATACCAGTCTTTGCTTTTAGAACCTACTGGCTGTAGTATCTTGAATGAAATAGTCACAAAAGAGTAGATGTGCTATAGCTAAGGTGAGCCAGGCAGAGCTTTGTTGCAGGGCTCCAACACTGAGTGAGAAGAACATTTGCATTCTCTCAGGCAGTGGAAACAATGGATCTTAGAGCCTAGTCCAGAAGAAAAAATGGCTAACTGACAATCCAGCCAGTCTTTTCTTCTTGTCTCCCCTGACAAAATGACTCCATCTCATTGGAACTCCTTTCTGGGTTGGTCTTGATCTCCTACCTGCTGAGTGGTTTCCTTAGCAGTTTCCCAGGGTCTCTGTCTCCTCAATACAATGCAATGTCCTGATCAATTCAAAGTGCCTTTGAAGTCATTTAGTGCTTCTGTCCCTGATGTCAGAATTGCTAATTATATTTTTGACTGTTTCTATAAGTTACCTAGCATGGCTAAAGTATTCTTTGTCATATCTACTGCTCCCACTCATCCCCCACCCTTACTGGCCATAAAGCTTTAAACTAGTCTAGAGAGAAGAGTCTTCACTTTCAAGCAATCTCGGCCACAATGTGGAGAGACAGGGAGGAGGAAAAGAACTAGAAGGGAGTTACACTGTCAAGAAAATCCAGGGAGGAGAAATACAGAACCAGAAGGAGAGTGTGGCCAATAATATCAAAGGTTTCAGAAAAAAAACAAAAATGAAGATTGATAAAAGACAACAGAATTTTTCAATTAAAAAACAGTTAAGGTACTCCCCTTACTCTGTTCAGGGGACATACCCATTTATTCAGACCAAATAAATATAAAATATATTTAAAATGTTAATGGCTTCCAAAGAGTATTGTTTATTCCTAAACGATGTGAGTATTTTGTAAAAATAATTTGGGGTCTCATCACCAGGATAAATATGGCTTCAGAAGAAATGAATTTTTCCCCCCAGAATGGGAAGGTACTCCCACCGGTTTCCAGTGGGCCCTAGTATCCACAGGTGAAAATTTCCCTTTTTCAGACTGCTAACTTCCTGGGAGTATTTTTTTCTGAAATCTTTGGGAACCCAGGAAGGTGAATAAAGGGAAAAAGTGAAGTAAAATTGCCATAAACAGCACAAGTCAGGTACTTGAGCAAGGTAGGAAAGATTCGAGAACTAAACTACTGCTTTGTCATGTCTGTAATCGTTCTAGGTTGAGAAATAAGATTTGCTTGGAATGGGGAAGAGAGCTCTCAGAACATTTGACCGAGGTCGGGGAGAATGGATTTCTCCTAGCATTTTTCTGCATAGCACATGAAGAAAAGTGCTGGCAAACCGGGGACAACAGTGCATTGACCCAGAAAAATGACTTCGAAGTTTGAGAGGAGAGGTAGATTGATTCGCATTTCAAAACTTTTCACTGCTTCCCAGAAGAGAGAAGTTTTGTGTGTGTTGGGAACACACAGCTGCTTGGGGATTTGGAGATGTGAAGCACGAAAAGTGTTATTTTTAATGTAATGCTTGGGATCGGTCTGAATTCAAATTCTATGTTGTTCAGGTGCAATATCTTGTCTGATGTCTTGTTTGTGTGTTTAAGAAAAGTTTTATGTTCCTGTAGAAGTTTTCACTCTAGGAACAGAGAGGTTAGAATGAATTAATTAACAAAACAAAGAGATCTATGGAAGGCTGTGGAGAAAGAAAACTGAGGTTGGGGGATGGAGATAAGCTCCTTTAATATGCAAATTGTTAAGCATATAACATAACTTTAGGTTTTCCAGATTGGGAAAGAACTCCCATTTTTAGGCTTTTAGTGGGAGACTAAGATTCTTTTTCATTCAAACAATGGCCAAGTTGGAATATCAGACTGGATAATGAATTGTGAAAAGGCAGCAGCTTTTAGAACTGAAAAGGAATCAGAGCCAAAGTGGCCCAGAGGAAGAGAGGGCTGATAGGGTTAAGAAAGCTGCAGTCTCTGAATTAAGGTTTAAATAGATCCTAAAGGTTAAAAATCTGCATGTTTGCATTGACTCAATATATCTGACAGCAACCAAAGTGTTTTAAAACTTCAAAAATAAACGGGATGTTATGTCTGATAATGGGATGATCACTTTAGGGGTTCAGTGGTCTGTTTAGAATTTTATTAAATTGTTAGACATTTAACCTTAAGATTTAAGGTAAAACCAGCTGGAGAAAAAGATTGGTGAGTATATTTTTTTCACTTATTTGAAATGTTTGAGGTAGTTTGGGTCAATGTTGGGAAAGAAAGAAATTTAAATTGGAGGGAGAATATGGAGGGTAAAATGTTTGAGTAAAGATATGGAAAGAAAGTGAGATAGAAGCTGGAGGTAAGGGATTTCAGTGGAGGTGAAAAAACAGCTAAGTCCACGGGGCTCTGGGTCCATGTATCCCATAAGTTTGGGTATTTTGCCTCATTATTGTCCTTCTGTTGAATAAAGTTATTAATTGTTTCTATGATTTGTTCTTTGGCCACTCATTCTTTACGATAAGATTATTTAGTTTCCAATTAATTTTAGGTTATCTTTCCATGGTCTTTTATTGCAAATAATTTTTATTGCATCATGATATAAGAAGGATGCATTGACTGTTTCATCCTCTCTGCACTGGATTGGGAGGTTTTTATGCCCTAGTACCTGGTCAACTTTTGAGTATGTGCCATGTACCTCTGAGAAAAAAAGTATATTCGTTTTTATCCCTATTCAGTTTTCTCCAGAGGTCTATCATATCTGCCTTTTCTAAAATTCTATTCACCTCGTTAACTTCTTTCTTGTTTATCTTAATGTTAGATTTATCGGGTTCAGAGAGGGGGAGGTTGAGGTCCCTCACTACTATAGTTTTGCTGTCTATTTCTTCCCGTAACTCCCTTAACTTCTCCTGCATGCTATACCACTTGGTGCATATATGTTAAATAATGATATTGCTTCATTGCCTATGGTGCCTTTTAGCAGGATATAGAGTCCTTCCTTATGTCTTTTAACTAGGTCTATCTTTGCTTTTGCTTTGTCTGAGATTAGGATTGCTACCCCTGCTTTTTTAACTTTAGCTGAAGCACAATATATTCTACTCCAGCCTTTTACATTTACCCTCTGTGTATCCCCCTTTTTCTAATGTGTTTCTTGTAAACAACATATTGTAGGATTATGGTATTTAATCTATTTTGCTATCCACTTCCAGTTTATGGGAGAGTTCATCCTATTCACATTCACAGTTATGATTAAAAGCTGTGTCTTTTTCTCCCTCCTGTTTTCCTGCCCTCTTTATGCTTTTATTTCTCCCTTTCCCCTTCCACTCCTCAAAAGAGTTTTGCTTTTGACTGCTGCCTTCCTCAATTTACCCTCCCTCTTGATTTCCCTCCCTTATCTTACCCTTTACCCCTAGCTACTTCTTCCCTCCCTTCTGACCACCACCCCCCCTTTCTTTCCCCTATCCCTGCCTACTGCCTGTAGGACAAGTTTGATTTCTATACTTTTCAGAGTATGTTATTCTCTTCTTGAACCAAATCCAATGAGAGTAAAGCTCATATACTACTCTTCTCCTTCCACTCTTTCCTTCTACTAAAACTTGTTTTTGGGCCTCTTCGTTTGATGTAATTTATCATTTTCTACTACCTCCTTAACTCTTCTCCCAGAATCATCCCTTTAATTATGCTTTTTTATCTTTATATCAGTTATTTTATCCTGACACCTGCAGTCTATGTGTATCCCTTTGAAATGTCATGATAACTGTACCAGTCTCAAGATTCACGTATATATACATATATATGTATGTATATGTATATATATATATATACACACATATATATACATACATATATAACACACATATATGTATGTATATATGTATATATATACATATATATGTATGTATATGTATATATATACACACATATATATACATATATGTATGTATATGTATATATATACATATATATATATATATAAAACATATATAAAACAATATAATACTATATAAGAATGTAAACCATTTGGCCTTATTGACTAACAAGGTTTGTGTGGTTTTCCCCTGTTTACCTTTTTATGTCTCTCTTGAGTTTTGTATTAGAACATCAAATTTTCCATTGACCTTTGGCCTTTTCTTCAGGAAGGTCTGGAATTTCCTTATTTAATTGAATGTCCATCTCCTTGACTAAAAAGTTATGCTCAGTTTTGCTGAGTATTTGATCTTTAGTTGTAGTCCAAGCTTCTTTGCCCCACGGAATATCATATTCCAATTTCTCCTGTCATTTAATGTAGAAGCTGAAAGATCCAACATGATCCTGACTATAGTTCCACGATATTTGAATTGTTACTTTTTGGCTGCTTGAAGTATTTTCTCCTTGACTTTGTAATTCTGAAATTTGGCTTTAATATTTCTTGGTGTTTTTAATTTGGAATCACTTTCAGGGGTGATCGGTGGATTCTTTCAATGATTATTTTCCTCTCTGGTTCTAGGACCTCTGGGCAGGTATCTTTAACAATTTCTTTGAAGATTCTGTCCAGGCTCTTTTTTTCATCATGACTTTCTGGTAGACCAATAATCCTTAAATTGTCTCTCCTCGATCTATTTTCCAGGTCAGTTGTTTTTCCAATCAGATATTTCACATTTTCTTCTATTTTTTTTCATTCTTTACATTTTGTTTGACTACTTCTTGATGCATCATAGAGTCATTAGCTTCTACTTGTTCAATTCTAATTTTTAACGAGTTCCTGTCTTCATTTTGCTTTTGAGTCTCCTTTTTCAGTTGGATGATTTTGCCTTTCACGGTGTCATTTTCTCTGTTTAGATTCTGAATCTCCTTTGCCATTTCGCCAATTTTACTTCTTAAAGATTTGAGCTCATTATTGGTTTTTTTTTCCATTTTTTATTTTATCTCCCTAATTTGGTTTTTAAAATTCTCCTTTAGCTCTTTCAGGAATGCTTTTTGGGCTTGAGACCAGTTCACATTCCCTTTTGATGTATAACACTTCTGTATAGTGTCAATGCTGTCCTCTTCTAAATTGATATTTTGATCTTTCCTGTCTCCATAAAAAGAATCAATGGTCCTCAGTTTCTTCATGTTCTTCTTCAGGTTAGTTAGCTTTTTCCTGGCTTTACAATGTGTCTCTGTCCCAGGTTTCTTGTTCTGGGGATTGTGAGCCTAGCTACTGGCTTTGTGTGTTATGGCCTTCGGTTTCCTGAGGTGTGGGAGAGGGATCGTCTGGCTGTCGGAAGTCTCCTATTCCCCTGGGGATGCACTCCAGAAGCAGTGATCTCAGCTGTTGTCCATACTGGTGTCTGCCACTTCCCCTGGCTGTGCAAAGGCAAATTTGGGTTCCTGATGTTGACCCTTGCTGGCTCCATCCTTCTGGGACTCAGGAGTTCCCACTGTTTGGCTACTGAAGCCCCACTTTTGTCTCCTCTATTCCAGCATTTTTCCCCGAGGACTTCTCTGGGTCAGTGATGGAAGGAGGGATGAGAGCCATTTACCTGGCCATTATGTTTCCCAGAAATTCAAGAAGGCAGGTTTCAAACCTTTGGGCTGTAAGACTCAGGAACAGATATCTCACGACTACAGTCTCTGTGCTGCTGCCTGTTTTAGACGGACTGCCATCCTTTGTTGGGAAGCCTGAGGATCTATGGTAGTTTAGAGGGCCCAGTTTTCTCCCAGCCTGGATCTGTGGCATATTTCCACAGCTGTTTCTGCTTTGGTGCTATCTGGTGCAGCTCTGCATGCCAGGTGCTCTCCTAGCCTACAGATCCTCTTGGACTCTCCTGGCTTGGAAATTTGCCCCACTCGGTCTACTAGTGGCTTCTAAATCTCTCAAATCTGCTCAGATTCACATTTCTAGAGGTATCTGACAGAACATGTGAGAGAGCTCCAGTAAGACACTGTTTACATGTGGCCATCTTGGCTCTGTCCTGCCCGCTGTGAGTAGTTTCAAGTTTTAAATACATAAAAATGTTTAAGGCATGATTACATTCATATGATTTAAATGTTGTTAAGAATTGTACTGTCAGAGAAAAATGATGAATGGGTAAAAAGTTGTTATTGAATTATTACGGAAATTAAAACTTCCAAGTTTTGGTCTTTTATCTAGAATATAGTTTCAGTTTAAATTGTGTTGAATTTAGTTGTTATAATACTTTGGGAACTTATGAAAAGCAATGCCTTTTATAATTTAGATGTTGTTAGGTTGAGAATATTGCTTAATCAAGAATTGAGGCTGTTAACTAAACCAAGGATTTTGGGCATGAATTCTCATCAACCCTGTGTAAAGTTTTGAATTTTATGCATCTCTGGTAGGGATCAGATGCTAGGGAGATATGCACAAGCAGAATGTGCCTCACAGAGACACCCAGACAGGTCCGGGCAAATGTTAATGCCCCCTATTGTTGAGTGGGGTGGAAATTGATGTCTCTTTGATCAGGGGCTAGTGACCTAGGTCTACCTCAGAACTCATTTTAATATAGATCCCCTCCCAGCATGTAGGCCATTCAATTGGCATCCCTTGGGAACACCTACTTTTTGAAGGGCATATATATTATAACTGCCATTTAGGACATTTTTCAACCTGGCAGAGGGGGAGGGGCAGAAGCAGCAGTTACTGGGATCTTTTGAGAGAGGATAAAAGGGGTCAGAAACCATCCAACTTCCAAACCTGGCTTTTTAAAGTCAGCAGAAATAATTTCTACTGATTGGTTTTTAGGATAAGACTAGAATTTGAGAAGTGGGTCCTGGTAGTTTTGATTAGTGAAATTTGCCATCTGACTTAAAAGAACGCAGCCTCTAGGGGAGATGCCATTAGTTAGAACAGGTAGATATGATGCTTTTTTATTGCAGGTTCTTGTAATAAAAAATAAGTAGTTAGTGATAAAAGGAAAAGTATCTGCCAGAATCTGTTACTATTGTGAAGTGAAGTTGTGGTACCTAAAGACCTAGAAGGTTTTATGGGGGAAAATTTTCTAATTTGATTAATGCAAATATGTGAAATCTTTCTATTTTCAAATGTTTGGGTAAATTGGTACTCTTGTATAGTCATGTGAAAGGTAACATTCTTTCTAAATATTAATGGGAATAATTAGAAAAAGGGAAAAAGATGTTTGTGAAATAAGGATACAAATGTAAGGTTGAATCATTATCCCATAGACAAAGGCTGGGATTTAAAGTTGCTATGTATCTATGTGGAATAAGGTCCTTAAATGTTTCAAAGTGATGTAAGAGCAATTGGGTATTAATACAAATGGTGTAATTAATTACTGGAATTAAATCAGAGACATTTTCAGTTTGGGGAAAAAAAATTGAATGTAAGTTTCTTAAAGAGAGAAGTTGTAGAATACTTTTGCTTTGATGGGAAAAGTTAAGTGTGGTTGTTTGAATTTGAATTCATTCCATGGTCTCAAGGTAAAGATAAAGTTAGTGTTTGAACCTATTATATTTATATGGTTCAATTGTTGAAGTATATCTCATTCTTTCAGATCAGGCATAGTTAGAGGAGAATAGAAAAGTCTAGGAAACTTATGCAAATGTCTTACAGCAATAATGTATGACCTTAATGGGAAGATTTTATGAACAAGGTTGAAATGCATGCAAGCTATTTACTGATTGTTTTGGAGATGTTCTTTAAGCAATGTGATATTATAGTCGCATCTTAAACTGATTATTGGAACTTACACTTCAAAGACTTAATGGGACTGTTAACTGTTTTTCTGAGTCTGACTACAGGTGTGATTATCAAGGAAGGCTGTCTGAGCCACTGATGGATGCATGATGCCAGCAGCCCTGTGAGGGGTAAGTATGAACTGCAGGTATGATTTCATGGAAAGGTTGAGAAGGCAACTGTTCTGCATATGCTGAGGTGGGATACTCTTGACTTGATTCTTTAACCAAAACCTGGCAGACCTTAAGCCTGACTCAATGCAGTTTACAATTTGACAAAACTTCTGCCTGGATTTGACATGAAGTTGGGGAAATGTTCCCTTACTATAAGTTATGTCTGCAATCTCTTAGTGGCAGATTTCTACAATAACAAGGTTTTGTTACTACAGTTACAAATCTATTGAAATAATTGATTATGGAACATCTTAGGTTACTATAGGACTGGGACTAGTGTTCCTATGTGTGTTCCTGTATAAGTTAAGGCTCTTTATAAGGGCCTTGTACAGGGTCATGTATAAGTTAGGGTCCTTTAATTCTTGGTAATGGTATGGAGACAGGTCAAGGGATTGTGAGAATATTATTTTGTTATTTGGTTAATACCATACTTGCCTAAAGTTTTGTTTCAAATAGCAATGTTAAAAGAAGAATGGCTTGGGGTTTATTTTGTAAATGCCTTAAAAGAAACATGAAATGACTAAAAGTTTATGATTTTATATGTACTGTGTTAAAATTGATTATTTAATGTATTTATGTATGTACTGGAGCCTGTTATTAATTCCTTAGTGAAATATCATGCTCCTGGTGAGGAAATGGATTAATGAAAAGTATAAGAAACTGGGTTCTGATGTGAATTTCTTAAACATGACAATTGTCCAAGGTCCTGGTTTTGAATTTGTAAAAATGATCAAGGTTATAAGGATTAGAAATGGTTGTTTAAAGTTGTGCTAAGGTCACTTTTGGAGGAGAATGGAAAGAAAGCTGGTTCCTACAATAAGACAACAAGAAGAAGATGCTGGGATGCTGTAGTGGAGATGGCTGGAACAAATACCAAGAACCAGAGGACTTAACTGATGATGTTCCCTGCCAGACAGCTATATGGGAAGAGACCTTTAAATCCTAAAAGGAAAATTGCATTATTGCTTCCTTTTGGGTCTCTGTATCTGTATTTATAAAGGGGACTGCCCCCTTTGATTTGTCAATGTGTCCATCAATACTTCCCATATTTACTTAAAAAGGTGATGGTTAAAGGGAAGAATTCAGGTGAGAAAGAGAGTAAGGGACTATTATAGATGTGGAAACAAAAATATGAATAAAAGAATAGGGGGAAATTGTAAGAAATGGTGGAAGCAGTTTTGTTTCCACATAGTAGAAAGTATCCCTCTTCCCTCCCTCCTCTCCAGCCCCCAGCTTTAGCAGAATGTAAGCCAGGTGGCTGATTAGAACTAATTCTAATCAGAGCTGTGATATAGCAGAAACCAGGCTTCTGTTTCAGTGAAAGGTTAGAGGCTTTTACTCATGCTCAAATGAGCCATTTGATGAAGGCATGACATAGGCAGTCAGGGGGTTGTATCTGGCCAATGAAGAGGCTGGCGGGAGATTCAAAGTTGGAGTCAATAAAATTACTGGAGTCCCTCTGAGTCCATGTACTCCCCATACTCTGTTCAGGGTATGTACCCATTTCTTCAGAATGATTAAATGTAAAATACAATTAAAAGGAAGAAAAAGACACTTTAATCTCAGAGAAAGCAGTTTATTTTGGGTAATGAAAGTGGAAGCCAGATTGTAGGGTGGAGAATTAAGTAGGAGGCAAGAAAGTAGAGGCCAATGGATAGATCATTTTTTCTAGGAGACTGACTGTGAAAGGGAGGAAAGACAGACAGACAGGCAAACAGACAGGGAGACAGAGACAAAGACAGACAGACAAACAGAGACAGAGAGATAGAGAGAAACAGAGACAGAGAGAGACAGAAACAGAGAAAGAGAGAGACAGGGACACAGAGAGACAGAGACAGAGAGAGGCAATATAATCAATATAATGGGGTTGTATATAGAGGGATTCCCATGTGGCTTTCCTAATGGCCATGTGTGACTCAGCCTCCTTGTACCTTTAAGATGAAAAGCCAGTAATGCAGGACTCAGATGTCCTGTGCCTCCCAGAAGATGTAGCAAATCCTGCTGCTCTGCTAAGCCAGAACAGCTGTTGATAACTCAGCAGATATTCAAAACAGGCATGTTGTGTCATTTTGAATGGCCAAGAGTGCTGAGTAACACACAGACAACAATGAGCAGCCAGGGAATCTCTGGGAATAAGAGGGGTTTTATATTTTGTTTTAAGAAGAACAAAGATGTTCACGTGATGGCAAGCAGTAGGGAAAGAAGCAGTTGACATGCAGAGATGGAAAAGACAAGGGAGGATAAAAGGCACAAGCTGTCAGAGAAGAAAGGAAGACAAGTGACTAAGGGCCCAAGTAGAGGCGCTGGTAGTTATAAGGAGAAATACTACCTTCATTTACTGTTCCTCCACCTCTTCTACCATACTGGAACAAAAGAATGAAAGTGTATGTGGGGAGGTGGCTGGGTGGGTGTGTGTGAAGGAGAGGTAATTCAGAATATAGAATTGTAGAACAATTTACCAATACACATTCTCAATTTTTTTAGTGAAATATTCAGTTCACTTTTCTGGTGAGAGGGAGGGGAATGGGAGAGGCATCAGTAGAAAAGAAAAATCTTGGAAGAGAGGCTGAATGGAGAACAGCAGTGAGTCAGAAACAAGTTCTGTATCCAGTACCAAACCAATCCTTAATAGAGAAGGTAAGTGGTAGGAGTAATTCTTTGTCAGAATTTCATAAGGAATGCATGTCTTCATAGGGCAATGGAACAAAGGATTTTGACATGGAGGTCAGTTTAAGCTGGAACTGGCTTACCCCTATATCAAGATTCTGAAAGGATGAAATGGAGTCAAGAGATGGAGTGAGGAACTGGGAAAACAGGGAGGCATGGAAATGAAGGAAAAAGTGGATGCACAAGATTGAGCCTCAGGAAAAGATGGCAGTGTGTTATAATGGATAGAATGTTGGACTTGGAGTCTGAAAAATACAGTTCTGAATTTTGCTTGTAACACTTTAGAGCTGTGTGGCCATAGGCATCTCTCATGATGTCTACGAACTTTATGCAATTCTCTCAGATTTACCTACTGAGTTATAGTTCAGCACTGAACTGCTTTGGGACTTTACCAACAATTTCATAGATCCTTCATGGACTGATGTATTTTGTTGTGTTGTAGAATGGAGGGGATCTTGGGTGTTTAGAACCTAAACACTACAAGATTTTACAGAACGGGATAGTTATGGTTCCATCAATGGGGATTAGTTATCATCCTAGCCAATGGCAGAGAAGTCCATCAATAGTGTGGCTGTCACCAAAGGGTGGTTCTCCTTTGAATACAACCTTTGAAAATGGTCCACTAAAGCATGGATGCATGGATTGACTATCTCCCCTGATCAAAGCATCATAGATGGAGAATCAGGAGGAAAATTTAGGTGCATGGAGTCAAACCCATACACTGTGGAGATGAAGAATCTGATGTGAGAATAAATAGTGAAGTGACTTGTAAAAGGCCACACAAGTTCTTAGCATTACAGTCAAAAATGGTACCTGGTCTTCTGCCCTCAAAGTCAGGACTCCTTCAATATTACCATTTGGCTTCTGAAGTCAGAAATCCTCAAAGTATGGAAGTGCAGATGGAATGACTAGCAAAATAACCACATTTCTTGTACCCCAAATTCACAAAGAAGAGCTACACAATGTAAAATAATTTCATAGGGGAGGATATTTGAAAATTGCAAACTCATATGGGCTTTTGGGGGGAAAATATTTTAGAGATCTTCCTCCAGACCCTAAAACTAGAATTGAAGGTGTGAATTAGAGCATGGCTGGAGATATTGGTGACAAAGTTGTGCATGAACCTTTATAAGGCAGCCCCTATTGCAAAATGGCATGCAAGAAACTCTGTCTTATCTCTGCAAATTAAGACCCATTTTAATCAGTAGTTGGGAATTGTTTTCCCTGCAGAGGATTCCAGTCAAAAACATGGGATTATTGAGTACAGAAGATGAAATCAGTTGGCTAATTTACCAAATTATCTTTGTCTTATTTCTTAGCGAGGAAGAAAGCACATTAGATGATTTTCTGAAGCATTGGAGAAACCACTGCGAATATTCTTAACGTTAATTTCATTTGGATCTCCAACTGCTTTGAGAGTGAAATTCTGTAGAATGGTGGTATAGAACAGAAACAACTCCATCCTCGCCATGCCCTCTCCAAGACAAGACCGTTTTCCTGGAAAGAAACAAGATTGTGCTTAGAAATTTTCATGGAATTTCAATGTCAGCCAAAGTGGAACAGACTATTGGAGCAGGACAATAATGGAGAAAGGAGTAAAAAAGAAGGATGTAAATGGGCAGAAATGGGGAGAACCATTATTGTGACTTATATTAGATTCATTAATGTTCACTAGGGGCAAGAAAGAATTCCTTCTTCATATCATTCTGCTAATGGTGAGAAGAATGTGCTGTGGATCTTCCAATAGAGTCAGACTTCCACTAAAATAAGAGGGCAGCTGAGCCAGCCAAGATGCTCAGCTCATCTATTGAAAGGTCTGAGAAGAAGTAAGGCCATGGGACTCCTAGGAAAGACAGTGGATCACATCCCAGATTGGGGTGGTGTGTCCTCAGAAGAACTACCAGGAGGAGGCTCAACCAGAGGAGGGTGGGAGGGAGAAACAGGACTCTTCTGCTAGTGTGATAGGTAGTGATGGGAAGGGTTTCTTTTTACCAACGGAAAAAGGCAAGAAGTGGTCACTTTTCTTGAATTTCCCATTCTGATCCAGGAAGTGCTGGGGGTCAAACTGATCAGGGTTGGGAAACTCTTTGCTGTCATTCAAGACTGGGGAGAGCAGGGGGAAGACTGTTGTGCCCTAGAGGGAAGAAATTCCAAGGGAAAGTCAATTATTATCATGAATATCCTTGGTATACCAGTCCCAATTATCTTCAGTGACTCCCTGTTGACTCTGGTACAAAATGCACACCCCTTTGTGTATGGTATAGACTAAGATGACTAACCATTGAGAATCTACATAGGCTCCCCTCTAGCTTTCCTGGTTTAAGTCCCCATCATGCCTTCCTTAAGGTTCCAGCTAACCTGGTCCACCTGGGGGTCCCCATTCACAAGGCTTCCTCTCTGCTTTTCATGCCTTTATAGTGGCCATGTCCCACACCTGGAAGGCACTCTTTGCTCGTTTCAGGGCTTTGAAATCCTTGGCTTTCTTCAGGGATTGGCTTGGGTACCCCCTACTACAGGAAGCTTTGGGTAAGTTCCTGAGTTCTTTGTGCTCTTTCTCCCTTAAATTCCTTGGTCTATACTCCTTGTCTACACCTGCCGCTTGTGTGACTCTGGGGAGGACATATGCATTGTCCGTGACCCAGGCAATCCTTAAACCTTCTAAAAGCTTTCTCCTAAGGGAGTCTCTTTGAATCAAATTGCAGGTGGATCTAAATGAAAGAAACAACACTTTGAGTGGACATTTCTGCTTCCAAAATGTGCTCTCTCCAAGAGAAGCCAAAGTCCTCAATGGTGAAATACCCTTGTCATTTGCCATTTGTGAACAGCACTTGGGCCAGAAATTTTCACACTGTAGATTTTTACAGATGCCTTAATGATTTGAACTGAAAAGTACACTCAGTGGAGTGTATTAAATGTGCAATTAGTGGAATGCTCCCTTCTTTCTTTAAGGGAGAAAATTTTTACCCAATCATTCCTAGGAAACACCAATCTAATCCAATTTAATTCAGTGAACACTTATTTAATAGCCCCTGGAAAGCAGTATATTGTAGTCTAAAGACCTAGGTTCTAGTCTCACCTCCACCATTTTAATGACCTTGATCAAGTCGTTAGACATGAGACACAGTGTCTCCATCTGCACAATGGGACAGAAAACACTATATAAACAATCCACTTCAATGTCTAGTAAAAGTTAATGACATAAACAAAATTTTCCAATGAGCAATTTCACTCTGTTATTTTCCCTGCACATTTTCATTCCAAAGTATTGCTGTAGTGAATGACAAACAGGGAAAACAAAGTATAAACCTTTCTCTCATTCTTCATTCTGCATCAAATCCAAGTTAGCTCTATATAACAACAGACTGTCTTAAGGAGGAATTCTTATGAAACCATGGCAATGGGGTTCAACTTTCCATGTCTAAAATCAGATCACTTGACCAGATGATATTTAAGATCTCTTTCAACACGAGATCCCATAGTTTCATGACTGCTGACCTGTGGGAGGACATATTGTTGGAACTGGGTGTCACGGGCCACTGCATGGGGCAGGTTGAGAGGTATGAGGTCAATGAATCTTTGCATTTCATGCACCACAGCATCCATATAGGGCATATCTTTTCTGTCCATTATGCAAGGAACTCGATTAGGTTCAATCACATGATCAATTTCCTCATGAACTTTTGCTGCAGGGACAAAAACAGGAATAAGCATTGCACTTCCCAGTCTCCTGGGAATGCCACCAGAGCCTGTGTGAAGAATGTGCCTGAGTATATGCCCTAGGATGATTCTTACATGGTCTCAGTTTCCTCCTTCTACTCTGTTAAGGAAGCAAGGGCTTTTGCAGCAGCAATGGGATGATTTTCTATGGCTTGGTGGATAGGCATCAAGAATTGATGTGTTTTTATTCCACTTTCGACACTGTCTGTATAAATTCGGCAAGTCATGAAACCTACATGAGCTTCATTTTCCTCATCTGAAAAATGGGGATCATAAATTATCTGTCTTCTAAGGCTCCCTACATCTCTAAATCTAGTATCCTATGGTTTGTAAAATGGATACAATAATTTCCTCTTTCTTGTATGGCCTCAAATGAAGTTACATATGTCAAGGGATTTGAAAACCTTACATCTTTTAAATTGATGCCATCCATTTTTGTCAAGGAAAGTAGTTGTCTTCTTTTGAATTTGGCGGTGCTGGTGATGGTATTATCATGTTGATTTAAACCATTCACAAGGTATGTATCTCAGCTTCTGTCTGAGTATCCTAAAATGCACAGGCATAGGATTTCAGCACTACAAATAGCATGTATTCACCTATGGCTATCGGTAATTGAACAGGAGTCCTGTTTCTACTGGAATGAGCAAATGATCATCCAGCCTGTGCTAGAGAACCTCCAGGAAGTGACAGCCCCTGACCTCTAGGGCATCTGGATGGGCTTTGAGAGAACATTAATAGTTGGCAAGTCTTTCTTTACATGAAGTCTCCATTTGTCAATTTTCAACTTCTATCCATGTTTCCTAGATCTGACTCTTTGGATCCAGAAGAACCAGCCCTGCCAGAATGAAAACCATTTCAGGAAAAGCAATGTTTCATTTGAGTCTTTGCATCTTAAGCACAGAGTTGAGTATGCACAATGGGAGATTTATACGTGTTTGCTAAAATGAATTGAATTCCCCGTGACAGATCTTCACATACTTAAGTAACAAGAAATTCTTCTTCAAGTGTCCTATTTTCTTAAATAGACTACTGTCTGGCCTGTTGCTGATCTGTGTAGGAGTCATGCAAATCCAAAACTGGGAAAGTGAGAATAGCTCCCAAGCAAGATACATAGCTGGGAAGGCAAGCCTGGTCTGTAAGCATGGCAGTTCTTGTACCTCACCTTGGACCTCAGGATGTTTCAGAATGAGCAGCAGGCCATATCTTAGAGTATGACTGGTTGTCTCTGTTCCTGCAGCAAATAAATTTACTCCAGTGATTATTAGATTCTCCAAGTCAAATTCAGACTGGGGATTATCTTTTTTTCCTAAAAGAGATGTACAAAATAAATGAAGTAATGAGAGACAGCAGGGAAAGCGATTAGTGACCATATGGAGTACATCAAGTTCATCCTAGGAACACTCCCCCAAATTCATTTCACTACTGCAAGAGACAAGAACCTTCCCCATGTTCTCACACTTCCACTGCCCAACCATAGGCTTGCCCTTCCCAGGCAGCCTTCTTCCCTTCAAACAATATTGCATAGTGGTAGAGCATTAGACTAAATCACGTAGACCTGCATTTGAATTTAGCCTCTGCTAAGAGGTGTGTATGTGTTCATGGAAAAATTATTTAATTCCTCTGGGCCCCAGAGTCCTCATATGTAACAGGAGAGAGGTGGAGCCTCTTCAGGTCTCTACTTATTATCAATGATATGCATGGTATGGACAGGACCTGATCAAATAATTCATTTAAAACCTTAATGACCTGGGAAGTGACCCCTTATACTCACATTTTCACCCCAAATCACGATAGCATTTTGTAAAACAACATTGTGAAGAAGGGATTTCAGATTATCAGAATGGGAAACTCAGAGAAATTTTTTGCAGCGAGGAATGCAGAATTTCAAATTTTACAGGGAAAATGAACTTCAACCAGCCAAGCTGTGACTGATCAGAAGTTTCCTTTGCAAATTCTCCCTTAAGTGGTCATCCAGCCTCAGCTTGTAGACTTCCACATATGGAGAACTTGATACTTAATGAAGAATTGCATTCCAGTCTTGGTCATCAGCCCCCTCATGTGGAAATGAAATGTATCTCTGTAATTTCAAAACAGTGTTATAAGTTGTCTCATGGGAGAGAAGAAGCAAAAGCATTCTAACCCATTTCTGTCACAGCCCTTAAAGTTAGGTGGCTGCTGAGCTCCATTACCACTCACAAATTCTGTGAAATTCTCTGAAATGTGCAAGCTCCTAGGATTTAGAGCTTGGAAGAACCTTAGAGATCACTTGGTCCAACACACACATTTTCCATAAAAGGCAATTGTGGTCTTGAGAGGTGAAATGATTTTTTTTCAAGGGCCCAAATGGAAAAATGGAAAAGGGTGGATAGTGGAATCATTTTACATGAAACAAAAGATGAAGCTGTCTATGGTTTAGAAAAAGGCTAAGACAAAGTTTGGGTAGAAGCTCATTTTCTACTCAAATCAGCTGGCAGTGAAACTCATGGAGACGGAAAATGAGCCAAATAATCTAGACCGGGACATAAAACAATGAATACAGACTATATAATTAAGAAGAGCTACTCTGATAAAGGAGTAAACCAAGCAGTTAGAATTATAGGACTCTCAGAAACAAAGGAACAACACAGTAGAGGCAGCTGGATTGCACAATGGACAGAGTGCTGGACTTGGAGTCAATTCCACCTTCAAACCATTCTATATTTATGAGCCTGAGCAAGTCATTTCACTTCTGTCAGCCTCCATTTCTTCATCTCTGAAATGGGGATAATAATATCATCTACCTCCTATGCTGAACAAGTGAAAAAATATTTGTAAAGTGCTTTGAAATTTTTGGAGCATGCTATAAATGCTAAAGATATGATTAGCAAAGTGTTTCACGAAGAGAAAAGAATTAAAAGAAGAAATAAGGATGAAGAGGGGGCCAAAATAACAGGTCTCAAAAATGAAGCACTGAATAGACAATTTGGAACATATGATTAATATTGTGTCTAAAGCTATGTAGATTCCTTTAAGGTGAACTAGCAGATTTGGTACTAGAAAAAAAGGAGAAATTTTGACTCAAAATGTAGACACAAGAACATTGGAAAACACTGGCTCTCTAGAAACCAAAATAATCTTGATGAAAGGACAAGAAATAATTTAAGGATCTTCTCCATCTTAGAAATATAGAATTAACTTGAAATTCTGAATATAATACTTTAGTAATGAAAAATGCACAATTGCTAAAAACAGAGGACAAAATGAATATTCATTGAATTCAGAGGCTATCCAGTAGAGAGAAGCATCAAGTTTAACACATCAGAATTGTAGTGATCAAACATTAGATTTTTCAATGCTTAAGTATTTGGGGGAATTAAAAGAAAGTCCTTCACCCATCAAGGAAAATAAATTTGAATAGTTTAAGACCACTCCTCCTCCCTGAGAAATCAAGTAAGAGATGGGAAAACAACACTAATAAAACAAAAAGAGATTGTGTTCCAGAACAAAAACTCTTCCTACAAATATGAGCTTAATCATGCGTGCAATAAAGTTGACTTACCACCATCAACATTGTAAAATGAACAATTTTGAAAGATTAATAAACTGATATCAATTCAAATGTCAATAGTTAGTGCTTAGGATCAGTGATGAAGACTGCTAGCTGCCTTCTAAGAGAGAGTTATTGTACTAGTATGCAGAATGAGACACATCTTTTTGGACATGCCAGTATGGGAATTTATTTTTCTTGATTATGCATAAGTTTTAACAAAGGTTTTGTTTATCTTTTCTTCATTAAGTGGCAGGAAAAATATACGATAAAAGAAAAATGGGTGGATATCAGGCATTTTCTAATAACAATCTCAGAAAGAGTCAGGTAATTGACTTGGAAAAGTTCATACCAGACAATTAAGGTAAATACATTAATGAGAAAATATTAAGCAATGTAATCAATACTCTTAGGCTTTGTGTCCATTAAACATTATTTTTTTAAAAAAACTTCCATTGGTTCAGAGCCACTGAAATAAAGGCAATAATATAGAGAGGTAAAAGGAACAAGGTGGCAATATTTCTAGGAAAGAGGTTAAAGGAGTCTTGGTATCAACCTGGAAGAGAGTTTCTAGCGAACATTTCAATGATCTATGTTTAATTCTTTGCTGTTTAACATTTTTATTCAGGTATTACATAACTAAATCAACAAATAGGTAAGAAATATCTCTTTTGTGCCAGGCAGAGTGCCAGGAGGTGAGGATATAAAAACTAATTAAAATAAAGCAGTCTGTAACATGTAGGAGTTTACATTCTACTGAAGGAATACAACATATTTAAAGAGAAGTACACATGGGGTTGGTACAAAATACATACACAGACCATTCTGGGTGCACCAGTAACAACAGGAAGAATAAGGGAAGGCTGCTTGAAAGAGGTAGCAGCTCCATGTGGAAAGACATTAAGTCTGCTAAGAGTTGAGGAAAGTGAGTAAGGGCAGGACAGACATAGCAGCCAGACTGTGTAAAGGCAAAGAGGCAAAAGAGGGGATAATATATACAGAGAACAACAAGGAGGCTGCTTTTCCTGGGAGTATATAGGGTGTGATGGGGTAAATGCATAACTAGCCTAGAAAAAGAGGCTCAAGCCATATTGGGAAGGCAGTTAAAAACCAAACAGATGAATTTATGTTGTGTCTTAGAAGCCCTGAAGCCTAAAAATCATGGGAATGACCCAAAGAGTCTTTCACTTTATGCATGTTAATTTTGCAGATTTGTGAAGAATGGGTTGGGAGTCTGGATAAGAGAGAATGGTCATTGTCTGGATAAGAGACAATGTTGAACTGGTTGTAGTTGGTTGTAGTATGTATGTTGTAGTTGTAGTATGAATACAGAAAAAAAGGTAAGGATTACTGCCATGATAGGGTTGGGGTGGAGGGGAAGAAGATATTTACTTTCTATTCTTCCTTCCTACACCCTGCTCCCCCATTGTTGGGAGTTATTTGGAAAGTTCAGATCCAATGGGGAAGAAGATTGCCTGTTCAGCACACCCAAAAGGATTGTTCTTTGTACAGGAAGTTTAATTCATTGGGCTAGACTATGAAAGAATGAAGGAAAGAAGCATTTATCAAGCATCTACTGTGTGCCAGGCCCTGTGTGGAGCTGAGAACCTTACAAATATTATCTCATTTGGTATTTACAATGACCCTAGGAGGTATATGATGTCATCATCTCCATTTTATATTTGAAGAAATAGAGGAAGACAGATGTTATGTGACTTGCCTGGGGTTGTACTACTGTAAAGAGTCTGCATCCAGATTTGAACAAAAGTCTTTCTGATTTCAGACTCAGTACTGTATACCTACCACAACCTAACTTCCTCTAATCCATCTGAGTGGAACTATGCAGCACGGAAAGACAGTTAAGAATTAATTAGAATGTGGAACTGATGTCCTGATGGCAACTCTGAGTAAAATTTCATTGTCAGGGAAGAGCATGCTATACTAAAAGTATTTGTTTGTTTTCCAAATTGGGTTGTGGGTTTCTTGGAGGCTTTTGAATCTTTTTGATGTTTTGTGTAGCAAAACAAAGGCCGCCCTCTTCCTGATATTAATTAATATTGAGTGGTTTTATGGAAGCTAGTTATAGCTAGCATTTATAATAATAGCTAGCATTTATATAATGCTTTAAGGTTTGTTGTCTGTTGTTATTCAGTGATTTCAGTCATGTCTGATCCTTCCTGAACCCATCGTTTTTGTTTGTTTGTTTTTTTGCAGATACTGGACTGATTGGCCTTTCCTTCTCCAGTGGATCCATTTTCAGGAAATCAGAGGTTAAGTAACTGATCTGTAGTCACATGGGTAGGAATCGTCTGAGGCTGGATTTGAACTCAAACCTTCCTGACACCAGGCCAGACGATTAATCCAGTGAGCTATCTGCTACTTTTATTTTAAAGTTAACAGCAGGCTTTGCAAACATCATTTTGTCATCATAATTACCCTGGGAGATAAATGTTTTTGTCCCCATTTTATATATGAGGAACCTAAGGCAAACAGTGGTGATATGATGTGCCCAAAAAGTGTATGAAGTTGGCTTTGAACTCAAGCTTTCCTGACTCCAAGTCCTGCTCTGCACCCCAATTCTCCTTGTTTAGAGCTTATTGTGTATGTATTAGTTGGCATATTGTCTCCCCCATGAGACTGTAAGTTCTCTTTTGCCTCTTTTAAGTCTTTAGTACTTAGTAAAGGACGTGGCACATAGTAGGCACTTAGTAATGGTTCTTTATTGATTCTTATTGCCTTTCTCCAATACAATATCCTCCCCCAAACAGGAAAGCCCAGATCAGCAGCTCAGCACCCAGCAAAGCAGAAGCCTTCCCATCCCCTTTCCCTTACCAACTTCAGAGAAGGGACAGGCTCATATCAAAGCCCAGTTAGTAGAAAGTCAATGCCATCTTTAGGGAACACTGATACCTTGAGACTCTCTGAGGTCCCTTCCTGTGCTTTGAAGAGAGTTACCTGTAAGAGTTCCTGAAATATCAACCTTGCTCAAAGAGCAAAGTACTACCCCCATGCATCCTACCTGCTGCATTTTGGATAGGTAGCAGTCAATGTAGTCTTGAGGGTTGCTGGGGTCCAGTATCTCATGATGCTCCTTCACTCTCTCCAAAATTAAATGTTTTGTTTCCTCTATATTTCTAGAAAGTCTTTTATGCTGTCCAAAGAGGTACACTCTGAATGCTGGTAAACTGTTGTAGAGCTACACCCCCCAAACCCAAACACATGTGAGTTTACTGTCATAAAGAGACAATTTTTATCTCTGCTTATAAAATATTGTGTTCTCTTCAAAGGCACTGCATTTCTTTATAAGATCTGTTAAATTTTTTCTTAACAAAAATTGTTTTTCTCTCTCATCTTCAGTACAAGTTGGGGGAAAAAAAGAAAAACAAGAGCCTCGAAACATATGTACATAGTCAAGCAGCACAAATCTCCACGTTGGCAATAGCCAGAAATGTGTGTCACATTTTATATCTTGAGTCCATCTGCTCTCTCTCAAAAGGAGGGCAGCAGGTTTCATTGCTATTCCATTGCAATCATGGTGGGTCTTCACATTGATCAGAGTATTTGAGCCTTGGGTGGTATTTGTCTTTCCATTTTTTTTTGGAGGGAGTGTTATACTACAAATTGGTTCTTCTCATTTTACTTGTCATCTATTCATAAAGTCTTTCCTGGTGTAAAGCTGTCCTTTTCATCGTTTCTCAAAACATAATAGAATTTGATTACATTCACACACCATAATTTGTTCAGCTATCCCCCTATTGGTGAGCAGCCCTGTAGTTTCCAGTACTTTGCAGTCCCCATAAAAAGTAATTTTTTTACATATGATGTCAATATTGCATATTCTTTTTATTTTGGGGGGTACTAGGCAAATATGGTTATTTCTCGGTCAAAGGACATACATGATATTCTAATTGGGCAGTGATAGACCCAAATTCATTTCTAGATGTCCTGGACAATTCACAGCTACATCAATAGCTTATCAATAAGCTGCTTTTCCAATAGTCCAATCAATATATGATATTTATCTTTTCAAAAAGATATTTTGAAACATCTAGAAGGAAAAATCCAGACTCCAATTTTTAAGAAACCAATTTAGGGCCAATTTTGATTATCTTTTTCTTTTAAAATATTTAGTTTTCAGCATTGATTTTCACAATAGTTTGAATTACAAATTTTCTCCCCATTTCTACCCTCCCCCCCACTCCAAGATGGCTTATATTCTGGTTGCCCTGTTCCCCAGTCATCCCTCCCTTCTGACACCCCACTCCCCTCCCATCCACTTTTCCCTTCCCTTCTTGTAGGGCAAGATAAATTTCTACACCCCATTGCCTGTGTATCTTATTTTCTAGTTGCATGCAAAAACATTTTTTGTTGCTTTTGAACATCTGTTTTTAAAACTTTGAGTTCCAAATTCTCTCCCCTCTTCCCTTCCCACCCACCCTCCCTAAGAAGTCAAGCAATTCCACATAGGCCACATGTGTATCATTATGTATAACCCTTCCACAATACTCAGGTTGTGAAAGACTCACTATATTTTCCTCCTTCCTGACCTATTCTCCTTTATTGAATTTTCTCCCTTGACCCTTGGAAAGTGTTTCTTTTTGATTACCTCCACCCCCATCTGCCCTCCCATCTATCATCCCCACTTTTTATCTTCTTCCTCCTTTTTTCCTGTGGGGTAAGATTCCCAATTGAGTATGTATGGTATTCCCTCCTCAGGTCAAATATGATAAGAGCAAGATTTACTCATTGCCCCTCATCTGCCTTCTCTTCTCTTCCTACAAAACTGCTTTTTCTTGCCACTTTTAAGCAAGATAATTGACCCCATTCTATCTCTCCTTATCTCCCCTTCTCAATATATTCCTCTCTGATCGCTTAATTTCGTTTTATTTCTTTTAGATATCTTCCCTTCATCTTCAACTCACCCTGTGCCTGCTCTCTCTCTCTCTCTCTCTCTCTCTCTCTATCTCTCTCTCTTTCCATATATATATATATATACACACACACACACATATATATGATATATATACACATATATATGATATATATATACATACATATATACATACACACTCACATATACATATATATACATAAACATAGATATAGATATATATGCATATTCCCTTCAGCTACCCTAATACTGAGGTCTCATGAATCATACACATCATCTTTCAATGTAGGAATGTAAACAAAACAGTTAAACTTTAGTAAGTCCCTTGCAATTTCTTTTTCTTGTTCTTTTTTCTTGATTACCTTTTCATGCTTCTCTTGATTCTTGTGTTTGAAAGTCAAATTTTCTATTCAGCTCTGGTCTTTTCACTGAGAAAGCTTGAAAGTCCTCTATTTTATTGAAAATCCGTATTTTGCCTTGGAGCATCATACTCAGTTTTGCTGGGTAGGTGATTCTTGGTTTTAATCCTAGCTCCATTGACCTCTGGAATACCGTATTCCAAGCCCTTCGATCTCTTAATGTAGAAGCTGCTAGATCTTCGGTTATTCTGATTGTTTTTTCCACAGTATTCAAATTGTTTCTCTCTGGCTGCTTGCAGTATTTTCTCCTTGATCTGGGAGCTCTGGAATTTGGTGACAACATTCCTAGGAGATTTCTTTTGGGGATCTATTTGAGGATGCGATCAGTGGATTCTTTCAATTTCTATTTTGCCCTGTGGCTCTTGAATATCAGGGCAATTCTCCATGATTATTTCTTGAAAGGTGATATCTAGGCTCTTTTTTTGATCATGGCTTTCAGGTAGTCCAATAATTTTTAAATTATCTCTCCTGGATCTATTTTCCACCTCAGTGGTTTTTCCAATGAAATATTTCACATTGTCTTCCATTTTTTCATTCCTTTGGTTCTTGCCTTGACTCTCGGTGCAAAACAAAAAGGGGGAGTTGTTACGGGCCGAGTTAGAGCCCAGCCCTGCCCTCCTCAGACCTCCATGCCCAGGGCCTGCTGAGATATGGTTGGAGCCAGGAGGAGGGGTCTCGCCTTTGTTGCCTCCCTAGCAATTCCAGGTCTTTGCCCGGACTTGCTTGACCACATGGAACTTCCAGCTCTCTGTCTGGGCTTGCCAGAGCACATGGAACTTCCGGTTCTTTGCCTGGACTGCCTGACTGCAGGGAGCTTCGGGTTAGCGAGGGAAGAGAAGGGGAGGAGAGTAGGCGGAGTCGGGGTGGTCCTAGTACCCAGGTGTCTTGATTTTACCTGTTCTTTCGCCCACGTAACCAAAGAATGTACCTACGTCACTAAAGATATAAAAGTTTGCTGCTATCCTGAATAAATCGGAGTCATTCACCACCTTCGGCTCCTGCCCCATACATTGTCCGAGAGATCAGGCCCTTTGCTAGGCAAAGGCCTGGGTGTGGGGGGCTCACAAACCCCCACGAGTTGGTTGCAAGGCCGGGGACTCAAAACAAAAGATGATATCTAGGCTCTTTTTGATCATGGCTTTCAGGTAGTCCAATAATTTTTAAATTATCTCTCCTGGATCTATTTTCCACCTCAGTGGTTTTTCCAATGAAACATTTCACATTGTCTTCCATTTTTTCATTCCTTTGGTTCTGTTTTATAATATCCTGATTTCTCATCAAGTCACTAGCTGCCACTTGCTCCAATCTCATTTTTAAGGTAATATTTTCTTCAGTGGTCTTTTGAACCTCCTTTTCCATTTGGCTAATTCTGCCTTTCAAGGCATTCTTCTCCTCATTGGCTTTTTGGAGCTCTTTTGCCATTTGAGTTAGTCTATTTTTAAGGTGTTGTTTTCTTCAGTATATTTTTCAGTATTTTTTTGGGGTCTCCTTTAGCAAGTCATTGACTTGTTTTTCATGATTTTCTCGCACCCTTCTCATTTCTCTTCCCAATTTTTCCTCTACTTCTCTAACTTGCTTTTCCAAATCCTTTTTGAGCTCTTCCATGGCCTGAGACCAGTTCATGTTTTTCCTGGAGGCTTTTGTTGTAGGTTCTTTGACTTTGTTGACTTCTTCTGGCTTTATGTTTTGGTCTTCTTTGTCACCAAAGAAAGATTCCAAAGTCTGAGACTGGTCCTGGGCGCGTTTTCGCTGCCTGGCCATATTCCCAGCCAACTAATCTGACCCTTGAGTTTTTCAGTGGGGTATGACTGCTTGTAGAGTTAAGAGAACTATGTTCCAAGCTTGGGGGGATGTGCCAGCTCTGCCACACGAGCACTCCTCCTTCCCCAAGAACCCCCAACCAGAACAGGACATAGATCTTTAGCAGGCTCTTCATTCCTGCTCTGATGCGCCACTTAATTCCTCCCACCAGGTTGGCCTGGGGCCGGAAGCAGCTGCATCTGTAGTTCTGTAGCTGCCCCACCTCCACTGCCCCAGGGGCAGTGGCCAAACTTCGAACTCCTCTTTTCACTCTGTCCCCAGCAGCTTTCCCACTTACCTTCTCTGTTGTGTTTGGTGTTTGTGGGCTGAGAAGTCTGGTAACTGCTGCAGCTCACTGATTCAGGGTTCTAGGGCCCACTCTGCCCAGCTTCTGGTCTGGTTGGTCCATGCCACCCACACTGGGCTTGGCTCTGCTCCACTCCGCTCCCAGCTCTGTGCGGGATAGACCTCACCCAGAGACCATCCAGGCTGTCCTGGGCTGGAGCCCTGCTTCCCTCTGCTATTTTGTGGGTTCTGCAGTTCTAGAATTCATTCAGAGCCGTTTTTATAGGTTTTTGGAGGGACTTGGCGGGGAGCTCATGCTAGTCCCTGCTTTCCAGCCGCCATCTTGCTGCTCCACATTTTTAAAAGAGCTAACATTTCATTCTCATCTTTTCTCATGTGACTTTGAATATTTAGATCATGGATCCTTTGGAACTTGTTGTGTCTGGTGTAACATTGTGGATTATTTACACTGTGGAGGAGAGGCATATTGCTATTCAGTTTTCTCACGAATTTTGTACATATGGCATTTTCTGATTATGATAGGGGCTCTTCAAATGGGTCCCTGGAGTTGGTGAATTGAACACTAGGGAAATTAGATTTTGAAAAAGTATCTTCAATTTGCAAACAGTCACTAGTGTTTTCCTGGACATGGGGATGGTCACAGCTATAAAGAGAGATTGCTTCTTAGGGGTATTGGGAGAGGTAACCTTGGAATGACAGACAAGTGGTAACAGTCTTTGCTTTTAGAACACACTGGCTGTAATATCTTCAATGAGATAGTCACAAGCAGAGCAGATATGCTGTAGCTAAGGTGAGCCAGGCAGGGCTTTGTTCCAGTGTTTCAACACTAAGAGGGTGAGAAGAACATTTATATTTTCTCAGCTAGTGGAAACAATGGATCTCAGATCCTAGTCCAGAATTATAAGTGGCTAACTGGCCATCCACCAGCTGGGGTCTTCCTCCTCTCTCTCCCCTAACAAAATGAATCCATCCCATTGGTACTCCTTTCTTAGTTGGTCTTGATCACTAACCCACTCCAGTGGCTTCATTACCAGTTTCCCAGGGTCTCTGTCCCATCAATACATTGCAATGTCCTGATCAACTCAAAGTGCTTTTGAAGTCGCTTAGTGCTTCTGTTCCTGATGTCAGAATTGCTTATTATGTGTTGTGAGTCCCTCCGCCTCAACAACCAACTTGTGGGGGTCTATTGTTAGCTCCCCACACCCAGGCCTTTGCCCAGCAAAGGGCCTGATCTCATGGACAATGTATGGGGCAGGAGCCGAAGGTGGTGAATGACTCCGATTTATTCAGGATAGCAGCAAACTTTTATATCTTTAGTGACGTAGGTACATTCTTTGGTTACGTGGGTGAAAGAACAGGTAAAATCAGGACAGCTGGGTACTAGGACAGCCCTGACTCCACCTACTCTCCTCCCCTTCTCTTCCCTTGCTAACCCGAAGCTCCCTGCAGTCAGGCAGTCCAGGCAAAGAACCGGAAGTTCCATGTGCTCTGGCAAGCCCAGACAGAGAGCTGGAAGTTCCATGTGGTCAAGCAAGTCTGGGCAAAGACCTGGAATTGCTAGGGAGGCAACAAAGGCAAGACCCCTCCTCCTGGCTCCATCCATATCTCAGAGCCCTGAGTTTATCTCAGCAGGCCCTGGGCATGGAGGTCCAAGGAGGGCTGGGCTCGGCTCTAACTCGGCCCATAACAACTCCCCCTTTTTGTTTTGCAACGAGAGTCAAGGCATACTGACTCAATGGCTGTATATAGGACTCCAAAAAACATACTCAGCACTAAAGGAGTACAACAACATAGCAAAAAAGGCAAGGCCCCCACAATGGCCACAGTCTCTAAAACATGACTAAGCCAGTTGGGGGTTAAAAAGGTCTTAATATGACTCAGAAAATCGTCTATAACACTGTCAGGTTGTAAGTTCTCATGTACTGCCCCTCCTTCCTCAGTGGCCAATTGTAACACCTGGGTAATTTATGTTATAATGTTCTGATTATGAAATAAGGCTTAAACATAGCATTCATTATCCTAAGGACACAGGATAGACAAAAACTTATTATGACCAAACTAAGAACATAAGGTACCGTAAGGAAAATAGTCAAGGATACATTAGGAAATGGGTAAATGTTTTGAAAATACCAATAATTTTTTGAAACTATCAATAATCAATAATTGTTTTGCTACTTCAATGTTCCACTCAATCAGTATTCCACTGAATGACTTGTACTCCCCTTTTTTTGTTTTTGCAGATACCTCACCACTATAGGTACATCCGAATTTTTTCCTTTAACTATCCCCTTGTAAGTAAACATTGGAAAGATTGAACAACGCATTGACAAATCAAAGGCGGCAGTCCCCTTTGTAAATAAAGATAAATAGACTCAAAAAGAAATATAAATGTAATTGTCTCTTTAAGATTCCAAAAGTTCTTTTCATATGCAGCTGTCCGGCAGAGGACACCATTAAGGAACTCTTCTGGTTCTTGGTATCTGTTCCAGTCATCTCCAGCACAGAGGCTTCTTCTTCTACTCTTCTTGCAGGAACCAGCTTTCTGTCCATTCTCCTACAAGAGTAATCTTAGCACAATTTTAAGTTACCATCTCTAATCCTTATAACCCTGACCATTTTACAAATTCAAAATTGGAAGCTTGACCAATTGTTCTGTTTAAGAAATTCACATCAGAACCCAAATTCTTATACTTTACATTACTCATCATTAATTTTCCCCACCAGAGGGATGAGACTCCAGTACATACATAAATACATTAAATAACCGATTTTCAACACAGTACATATAATGTCATAAACTTTTGTCATGCCATGTTTCTTTGATGGCATTTACAGGATAACACACAAGCCATTCTTCTTTTAACATTACTAATTGGAACAAAGCTTTAGACAAGCTTGATATTAACCAAATAGCAAAATAATATTCTCACAAGCCCTTGACCTAATTGTCTCCATACCATTACTGAGAGAAAATCTAACTCATATATTGACCTATGCAAAAATGCTACTCCCAGTCCTATAGTAATCTAAGATGTTCCATAATTAATATTAATAGATTTTCACTGTACTTACAACACCTTCTGATTCTAGAAATTTGCCACCAAGAGAGTTGGGACAGAGAGTAAGGGGACCATATTTTCCCCAGCTTCCTGTCAACTCCAGGCAGAGGCCATGTCGCACTGCAAGCTGCATTGAGTCAGGCTTAGACTGCCAGGTTTCAATTAAGGCATCAGGTCAAGACGGTCCCACCTCAACACATGCTGAACAGTTTGCCCTCTCAACTCTGCCAAGAAATCATACCTGCAGCTCATGCTTGCCCTCTCACAGGGCTGCTGGCATCTTGGGTCAGCCTTCCTTGATACTCACACCTGGAGTTAGACTCAGAAAAACAGTCAGTTAACGGTCCCATAAAGTCTGTGAATGGCAAGTTCCAACTATCAGTGACTATTGCCTAAGGAACATCCTTAAAGCTAGCTCTAAATAGCTTGCAAGCATTTCCTCCCTTGTTCATAAAATCTTCCCATGAAGATCATAAGTTACTGCTCTAACACATTTGCATCAGTTTCTCCTCTATTTTCCTATTCTTCTCTAATTATGCCTGATCTGAAAGAATTGAGCCATATAACTTTATCTTTATGTTTTAGATGATGGAATGAATTCGAATCCACATTTAAATTTTCCCATTAATACAAAAAATTTATTTGGAGAGCTTTAAAATGAGACGTGTCTCCTTCTTAAAGCAAAATAACCTTTAAACATTGAGATTCATTCACAAATTAGTCCATAAACCTCCAGATTAACATAAATACAGCTTTAGATGATACAGCCTTGAAAATCACACTCCTATATTTTCAAAGTATTATAACAACCGAATTCTTAGTTATTACAGAATTTCTAGATATCACAAATAGGAATGGTTGATCCTGTGACTTCTGATGTTTCTATATTAATACATCAATATATAAATACATGCATAACATATATTAATACATTAATATCTTAAATACACTTTATTAGGAATATTTGCCTGGCCATGAATGAACTTATAAGAGAAAACAAAAAACTTTATTTGCACCCAGCTTTCTCCAAGCTTCATCTTATGCATTCCAATCCCTGACTCTAATTCTTCCGCTTTTACAAAAGGGGTTTGGATTAACAAAAAGCCTAAGGAATTTGAAAGAGGTGAGCCACTTCCTTTCACGCAAAAGGAGCAAGCTAAAACAATTTTAGTTTCCCCTCCCTTCTGTCTATCTCAGCATGAGAATAGGGGGATCACTCTCACCAGCTGAGGAGGACTGACAAAGGTGAGTTAAAGAGGAACTCAGAATTAACCGTGATAAACATCTCAGCCACAGGTAAATTACCTTGGGCCTGGAAGTCCCATAGAAAACAAAAGAACCTGCCTGTGTTAATTTCCCAGGTGGGGAGCTTCCTTGACCAACAGTAAGATTTAACATTTTTAACACAGTCATACTTTACATAGACAGAGCTTAATGATTATACAAATCAAAATTTTTCTTATACTAAATACGCAGAGGTTCAATAAAACCTTTCATCACTAACTACAGGTTACAAGTTTCTTTTAGTTTCAGCTCCTAAGGTGGAGTGGGGAGAGGGGGTGGCCCAGAGCACATGGACCCCAAGCCACATGGACTCAACTACAGTTTCTACCCCCACACCTAAGTTTCTCTCTCCTTCCCAAATTCCACTTTAACTTTTTTTTTACCCTCTGTATCTCCAATTTCAATCTTTCTTTCCCAAACTACCTTAAGCATTTCAAGTAAATAAATTACATACTCACCCAGCTTTTCCTTTCCCCAGCGGGCTTACTTTCCACCTTAAAACTTAAAGATTGAAATGAGCAACAGCTTAAAACTTTTTTGGAAGTGAGAACTTTGAACTTGCCAGTCAAAGGTGAGCAGGACTGGAAAAAAGAGAATCCAGTGGTACCTTGTTCCCTTTCCTTGTACTGGAAGACTCAGAGTGTCTCTTTATTAGAGATTCACGCATGTTCCAAATTTGCTTAGTGCCAAATGGTATAAGAAATTCTGACTTTATCTTAAGCCAAATTAGAACACATTTTCACTTAAATTTAAGGGAAAAGTTCCCGCTTTCTTTCTTTTCTCTCTTCAGATCCCTCAAACTGGCTACATTTGAAGAAATGAAGTGAAAAAGAAAGAGCATTATTTTCCAGCAATTTTCCAAAAGTTTTTTAAACAAGAAGACATTTATCTCTCTTTCTCTCTCCCCTGCCCTCCCATTCCTCTGAAGAGCCTGGAGTCAGGGAGGGAGAGAAAGAGATAAGGGAGATTACAGGGTGTCAGATCATACACTCACACAGAAATGAAGACACAGAGACACAGAGACAAAAGACACAGAGGGGATTTTTTGAATCCTATACACAAAGTGCTTGGCCCTCTGATGTAACAGAGGCCAGGTGCCATGCTTTACTGGGGTTGTGGAGACCCTGCTTTTAAGATAATCTGGGGCAAATCCCCCGTTTGTCTCTTCCAGTTGTTCAGGAGATATTTTTCCCTTACTAGCTTCTTCAGAACTTTCATATAATGTATTTTATGTTCCCAAATGCACGGATTGAATTTATATTGAGCAGTTGGGGGAGGGGCCGAAGGAGACTTCATTCTTTCCTCCGGATCATAGTCTAAGTTGCCTTTCTCGGGTTTCTTGTCCTTTAAGTCTGCCAAGTGCGCAAGTTCCTCCTCTTGCTCTGTTCCAGCAGCCCCGTCTGTCTGTAAAACTTTTGTTTTGAGGAACTTCAGTGTATATCGTGTTTGATGCAGCTGCTGCTGTGGTGTGATGCCCCTAACTTTTCTCAAATGAATCATGCATCCTTGCTTCTTGCTAAGCTTGTGAAGTATTCTACGGAATGTCTCTAAGTCCTTAGAGTCTGTGAAGGATGCACGCTGCCCCATGATAAGGAGAGAGATGTCCTTACCTCACCAGCTTTGAAACTGGGTTGTCACGCGGAGAAGAGAAGATGAAGCCTTTCTCGCTGAGAATTTTGAACCAGGCCCAAGGCTGTGCATGCGCATAGTCCCTCCTGCTAGTCTCCTTCCTGCTCCCAGAAGGAGGCACCTTGGGTATCGTGGGTGCACACGGTGTGGCTCGGCCATGTAATTGCCCCACGTCTGGGCGCCACATGTTGCGAGGTCCTTGGCCTCAACTACCAACTCGTGGGGGTCTCTGAGCCCCCCACACCCAGGCCATTGCCTAGCAAAGGGCCTGATCTCTCGGACAATTTATGGGGCAGGACCCAAAGGTGGTGAGTGACTCTGATTTATTCAGGATAGCAGCAAACTTTTATATCTTTAGTGATGTAGGTACATTCTTTGGTTACGTGGGTGAAAGAACAGGTAAAATCAGGACACCTGGGTACTAGGACCACCCCAACTCTGCCTACTCTCCTCCCCTTCTCTTCCCGAGCTAACCCAAAGCTCCCTGCGGTCAGGCAGTCCAGGCAAAGAACTGGAAGTTCCATGTGCTCTGGCAAGCCCAGGCAGAGAGCTGGAAGTTCCATGTGGTCAAGCAGGTCCGGGCAAAGACCTGGAATTTCTAGGGAGGCAACAAAGACGAGACCCCTCCTCCTGGCTCCACCCATATCTCAGAGCCCAGAGTTTATCTCAGCAGGCCCTGGGCGTGGAGGTCTGAGGAGGGCAGGGCTCGGCTCTAACTCCGCCCGTAACAATTATGGATCTGTTTCTGTGAGTTACCAAGCACAGCTAAAGTGTTCTTTGTCATGGCTACTGCTCCCACTCATCTTCCACCCTTACTGGCCGTAAAGCTCTAAACTAATCCAGAGAGCAGAGTCTTCTCTTTCAAGTGATCTTGGCCACAATGTAGCCACACAGGGAGGAGGAAGAGAATTAGAATGAAGGACAGTGTCAAGAAAATCCAGGGAAGAGAAATACAGAACCAGAAGGAGAGTGTGGTCAATAATATCAAAGGTTTCAGAGAAGCCAAAAATTAAAACTGATAAAAGACAGCAGAATTTTTCTACTAAAAGTCACTTTAATCTCAGAGAGAGCAGTATCTTTTGAGTAATGAAAGTGGAATCCAGATTGGGAGTGAGGGAATTAGGTAGGTGGCAAAAATGTAGAGGCCAATAGATAGATCATTTTTCTAGGAAACTCACAGTGAAAAGGAGGAGAGAGACAGAAACAAAGAGAGAGAGAGAGAAACAGAGACAGACAGAGACAGGGAGACAAAGACAGACAGAGACAGAGACAGAGACAGAAGCACAGAGAGACAGAGAGAGAAAATATAATCAATATAATGGGGGTAGAAAAGAGCTTGTAGAGAGATTCTCAGGTGGCTTTCCTGCTGGCCATGAGTGAATCCGCCCCCTTGTTCCTTTAAGAAGAAAATAGATTAATCCAATACTCAAATGTCCTCTGCCTCTCAGACATTGAAGCAAGCCCTCCTGCTCTATTGAGTCAGAAGAGCTGTTGTTAACTCAAGAGATATTCAAAAAAGGCATGTTGGGTCAATCTAAAAGGCCAAGAGTGCTCAGTAACACAGAGACAATAAAGAGCAGCCAGTGAATCTCTGGGAATTAGATGAGTTTTTATTTTGTTTTAAGAATGAGGGAGATGTGCACATGTTTGGAAGGAGTAGGGAAGGAAGCAGTTGACATGGAGAGATGGAAATTAGGAAAAGATAAGGGAGGAGAGAAGGCCCAAGCTGTCAGATGAGAAAGGAGGAGAAGTGATCAAGGGCCCAAGTAGAGGGGCTGGTAGTTGTAAGGAGAAATACTACCTTCATTTACTGTTACTCCACCTCCTTCTACCATACTGGAACAAAAGGAAGAAAGTGTGTGTGTCTGTGTGTCTGTGTGTGTGTGTGAGTGTGTGTGTGTGTGTGTGTGTGTGTGTGTGTGTGTGATGGAGAAGTGATTTAGAATATAGAATTGTAAAACAAAGTACCAATAGACATTCTCAATTTTTTTCAGTAAAATATTGAGTTCACTTATCTGGTGAGAGAGAGGCGGATGTGGGAGGCCTAAGTATAAAAGAGAAATATTAGAACAAAGGCTGAATGGGGAGACATAGTGAGTCAGAAAGGAGTTCTGTGTCCAGTACCAAACCAATTCTAACAGAGAAGGCAAGATGGAGGAGTAATTCCTTGTTGGAATTTGGTAAGGAATGCCCATCTTCATAGGGCAATGGAACAAAGGATTTTGACATGGAGATCAGTTTAAAATGGAACTGGTTCACCATTGGAGCAAGATTCTGAAAGGAAGAAAGTGAGTCAAGAGATGAAGTGAGGATCTGGGAAAACAGGGAGGCATGGAAGTGAAGGAAAAAGTGGGTGCAGAAGGTTGAGCCACAGGAAGAGATGGCAATGTGTTATAGTGGATAGAATGTTGGACTTGGAGACTGAAAAATGCAGGTCTGAATTCTGCTTATAAAACACTTTAGAGCTGTGTGAGCACAGGCAAGTCTCATGATATCTAAGAACATTAGGCAATTCTCTCAGATTTACTTACTGAGTTATAGTTCAGTTCAGACCTGCTCATAGATCCTTGACAGATTCATATATTATGTTATGTTGTAGCATAGAGGTGATCTTGCATGGTTAGAATCTAAACAGTAGAAGATTTTACAGAAATAGAAAGCTATGGCTCCATCAATGGAGAGTGATGACTGTCCTAGCCAATAGCAGCAAAGTCCATCACTACTGTGGCTACTATCAAGGGAGAATTCTTCTTTGAATATAAGCTTTGAAAATGGCCCACTAAAGCATGGGTGGGTGTGTCGACTATGTCCACTGATCAAAGTATCAGAGATGGAGAATCAGTAGGGAAAATTAGGTCTATGGAGTCAAACCCATACACGGTGGAGATCAAGAATATGATGTGTGAATAAATAGTGAAGTGACTTATAAAAGGCCATGCAAGTTGTTAGCATTAGAGTCAGGAATGGTCCCTGGTCCCCTACCCTTAAAGTCAAGGCTCCTTCAATAATACCATTTTGCTTCTGAAGTCATAAAAACTCAATGTATAGAAGTGCAGGCACATATTTGCACATCAGGAGTGAATACAACATAACATGTTTCTTATACCCCCAAATTCACAACCAAGAGGTAAACAATACAAAATAAAACCATTGGTTAGGATATTTGAAACACACAAATAAATATGAGGCTTGAGGGGAAGATATTTTAGAGATCTTCCTCCACACACAAAAATTACAATTGAGGGTGGGAATTAGAGCATTACTGGAGACATTGGTGAGAGGGTTGTGCATGAACTTCTATAAGGCAGCCCCTATCACAAAATGACATACAAGAAACTCTGCCTGTCATGTCTCTGGAAATTAAGACCCATTTTAATCAGTAGGTGGGAATTGTTTTCCAACAACGGGATTCCAGTCCAAAACATGAGAGTACTGAATCCAGAAGATGAAACTAGCTGGCTAATTTACCAAATCAACTTTGTCTTCTTCCTTAGCGAGGAAGAAAGCACATTTGGTGATTGTCTGGGGCATTGAAGAACCCACCACGGTCATTCTTGAAATTAATTTCATTTGCTTCTCCAACTGCTTTGATGGTGAAATTCTGTGGAATGGTGGTATAGAACAGAAACAACTCCATCCTTGCCAGGTCCTCTCCAAGACAGGACCATTTTCCTTTAAAGAAACAAAATTGTGCTTAGAAATTGTCATAGAATATCAGTGTCAGCCAAAGTGGAACACACTATTGGACGAGGACAATAATGGGGAAAGGAGTAAAAGGGAAGGATGAAGATGGCAGAAATGGTGAGAATTGTTATTGTGAGTTGTGTTCCAGTCAATAGTGATCACTAGGGGCAAGAAAGAATCCCCTCCTCATACCATTCTTCTCATGGCTAGCCCTTGTGCAGCAGATCTTCCAATAGAATCAGACTTCTACTAAAATAAGGGGGCAGCTCATCAATTGAAAGGTCTGAGAAGAAGTAAGGCCATGGGAATACTAATAAAGACTGTAGGTCACATGCCACAGTGGAGCACTGTGTTCTCAGAAGAACTACCAAGAGGAGGCTCAGCCAGAGGAGGGCGGAAGGGGGAACAGGATTCTTCTTCTAGCCTAAGAGGTAGTGCTGGGAAGGGTTTCTCTTTACCAATAGAAAAAGGCACGAAGTGGTCACTTTTCTTGAATTTCCCATTCTGGTCCAGGAAGTGCTGGGGGTCAAACTGATCAGGGTTGGGAAACTCTTTGCTGTCATTCAAAACTGGAGAGAGCAGGGGGAAGATTGTTGTGCCCTGGAGGGAAGAAATTCTAGGGGAAAGTCCGTTGTTATCATGAATATCCTTGGTATGCCAGTCCCAAGAATCTCCTGTGACTCCCTATTGACTCCAGTACAAAATGCACACTCCTTTGCATATGGTATAGACTAGAATGTCTAACCATTGAGAATCTACATAGGCTTCAGTCTCGTTTTCCTGGTTTATGTTCCCATTATTGTCCCCTTCATGCCCTGCTTAGGGTTCCACCTAAACTGGTCCAACTGGTATTTCCCAACCACAAGGCTCCCTCTCTGGTTTTCATGCCTTTATAATGGCCATGTCCCACACCTGGAAGGCACTTCTTGCTCACTTCAGCCTTTTAGAATACCTAGTTTTCTTCAGGGAATGGTTTGGGTACCCCCTCCAGTAGGAAGCTTTGGCTAAGTCCCTGAGCTCTTTGTGCTCTCTCTCCCCTCAGTGCCTTGGTCTACAATTCATGTCTACACCTGCTGCTTGTGTGACTCTGGGGAGGACATATGAATTGTCAGTGACCCAGGCAGTCCTTAAAGCCTCTAGAGGATTTCTCCTGAGGGAGTTTCTTCAGCAGAAATCCACTCTACTAATCAAATCAGAACATGGATCTGAAGGAAAGAAATACTATTTTGTGTGGACTTTTCTGGTTCCAAATTGTGCTCCCTCCAGGAGAAGCCAAAGTACTCAATGGTCAAATACCCTTCTATTCATGCCTTTTACCAATAGCAATTGATCCAGAAATTTTCCCACAGTAGGCTTTTGTGGAATCTTTGATGATGTGAACTGAAAGTGCACCCAATGGAGTATATTAAATTTGAAATTAGTGGAATGTTCCCTTCTTTCTTTGAGGGAGAAAAGTTTTGCTCAACCATTGCTAGGAAACGGTGGTCTAATTCAATTTAATTCAATAAACACTTATTTAATAACCCTTGGAAAGCAGAATTTTGGAGTCTAAAGACCTAGGTTATAGTCTCAACTCCAACATTTTTAAATGACCTTGGTCAAGTCATTAGACCTGAGACTCAGTGTCTCCTGCACAATGTGACAGAAAATGCTATATAAACAATCCACTTCACTGTCTAGTGAAAGGTAATGACATAAACAAAATTTTCCAATGAGCAATTTCAGTCTCTTATTTCCCCTGCACATATTCTTTCCAAAGTATTGTTGTAGTGAATGAGAAAAAGGGAAAACCAAGTATACACCTTCCTCTCATTCTTCATTCAGCACCACATCCACATTAACTGTATGTAACAAAAGACTGCCTTCAGGAGAAATTTCTATGAGATCATGACAATGGGATTCAACTTTCTCATGTCTAAAATGAGATCACTGGAACAGATGACATTTAAGATCTCTTCCAACATGAGATCCCATTGTCCCAGGAGTGCTGACCTTTGGGAGGATGTATTGTTGGAACTGGGTGTCCCAGACCACTTCACGGGGAAGGTTGAGAGGCACAAGGTCAATGAATATTTGCATTTCATGCACCACAGTATCCATATAGTTCATATCTTGTCTGTTCATTATGGAAGGAACTCGATTAGGTCCAACCACACTATCAATTTCCTCATGAATTTTTGCTGCAGGGACAAAAAAAAGGAACAAGTACTTCACTTCCCAGGCTCCTGGGAATGCCCACCAGAATGTGTGTGAATTATCTGCCTGAGGGTATGCCCTAGGATGATTCTCAGATGGGCTAAGTGTCCTCCTTCTACTCAGTCAAGGAGGCAAAGGCTTCTGAAGCAGCAATGGGATGGTTTTCTGTGGCTTATTGCCTGGGAATCAGGATGAAATGTGTTTATGTTCCTCATTTGACACTATCTGTGTCAATTCAGACAAGTCATGAAACCTATGACCTTCATTTTCCTCATCTGAAAAATGGGGATCATAAATTATCTGTGTCCTAAGGTTCCCTACACTTCTAAATGTATTATCCTATGGTTTGTAGAATAGAAATAGTAATTTCCCCTTCCTTATACAGCATCAAATAAAATTAAATATGTCAAGTGATTTGAAAACCTTGCACAATTTATATTGATGCCACCCATTATTGTAAATGAAAGTAGATGTCTCCATTTTTATGTGACAGTGCTGGTGGTGGTATAATCATGTTGATTTAAGCCATTCACCAGGTATGTATCTCAGCTTTGGTCTCAATATCCTAAACTGCAGAGGGATGGAACCTGAGTACTTGAAATACCATGTTTTCACCTAGGGCCATCCCTAGTTGAACAAGAATCCTGTTCTAAAGGAATGAGCAAATGATTATCCAGCCTTTGCTGGAGAACCTCCAGGAGGTGAGAACTCATGACCTCCAGGACAGCTGAATGGGCTTTGGGAGAACTTTAATAGTTGACAAGTTTTTCCTTACATAAAGTCTCCATTTTGTGAATTTTCAACTTTTATCCATAGTTCTTAGTTCTCACTTTTTGAATCCAGCAGAACCAGCCCTTGCTGAATGTAAGCTATTTCAGGAAAGAGGGTGTTTCTTTTGAGTCTTTGCATCCTAAGGACAGAGCTGAAGGTGCACAGTGGGTGTTTTATACATGTTTGCTAAAATTAATTGAATTCTCCATGACAGACCTTCACACACTTAAATAACTAGAAATTCTTCTTCGCGTCCTATTTTCTTAAATACACTACTGTCTGATCTGTTGCTGATCTGTGTAGGAGTGTTGCAAATCCAAAGAGTGGGAAAGTGTAGCCAGCTCCTAAGCCAGAAACAGAGTTGGGAAAGTAAGCCTAGTCTTGTTCTTGTATTTACCTTGGGCCTCAGGATGTTTCAGAAGGAGCAGCAGGCCATATCTAAGAGTACGGCTCATTGCCTCTGCTCCTGCACCAAATAAGTTTGCTCCAGTAATTATTAGATTCTCCAAGTCAAATTCTGACTGGGGATTATCTTTTTCCTAAAAGAGAGGCACAAAACAAATGAAGTAATGAGAGACAGCAGGGAAAGCCTTTAGTAACCATATGAAGTACATAAAGTTCATCCTAGGAGCCCTCCCCCACCTTCATTTCCCCACTCCAAGAGATGAGAATCTTCCCCATGCTCTCACTCTTCCACTGCCTAACCATAGGCTTGCCCTTCCCAGGCAAACTTCTTCCCCTCAAACAATATGGCATAGTGGGTAGTGCACTAGACTTTGGATCATGAAGACCTGAATTTAAATTTAGCCTCAACTAAAGGTGTGTATGTGTCCATGGGAAAGTGATTTAATTCCTTTGGGCCCCAGTTTCCTCTTATGTAACAGGAGAGAGTTGGATCCCTTTCAGGTCTCCATTTATTGTCAATGATATGTATGGTAGGGAGAGGACCTGATCAAGGAATTCACTTAAAACCTTAATGACCTGGGAAGTGACCCCTTATACTCATATTATCATCACAAAACAGGACAGCATCTTTGTAAAACAACAAGATGAAGAAGGGATTTCAGAATATCAGAATGGGGAACTGAGAGAAATTTTTTGCAGTGAATAATGCAGAATTTCAAATTTTAAAGGAAAAATGAACTTCAAACAGCCAAGCTGTGACTGATCAGAAATTTCCTCTTCAAAATTCTCCCTTAAGTGGTCATCCAGCTTCAACTTTAAGACTTCCATAAACGGGGAACTTTCTACTTAAGGAAGAATTTTACTCCAGTCTTGGTCATTAGCCCCCTCATGTGGAAATGAAATATGTCTCTGTAATTTCAAACCAGTTTTATAAGTTCTGTCTCGTTGGAAAGAGGAAGCGAAAGCATTCTAACTCATTTGTATGACAACCCTTAAAGTTAGGTGGCTACTCAGTTCCCTTCCAACTCATGAATTCTGTGAAATTCTCTGAAATGTGCAAGCTCCTAGGATTTAGAGCTTCAAAAATCTTTGGACCTCACTTGGCCCAACACACTCATTTTACAGAAAAGGAAATTGTGGCCTTGAGAGGTGAAATGATTTTTTTTTCAAGGCCACAGAGGGAAAAATGGAAAAGGGTAGATGATGGAACCATTTTACCTGGAACAAAAATGAAGCTCTGTATGGTTTTTAAAAAACGGCTGAGACGAAGTTGGGGTAGAAGTTCATTTTCTGCTCAAATGAACTGGCAGTGAAATTCATGGAGATAGAAAATGAGTAATAATCTAGACCAGGACATAAAACAATGAATACAGACTACATAATTGAGAATAGCTACTTTGATAAATGAGAAAAACAAGCAGTTAGTATTATTGGATTCTCAGAAATAAAGGAACAACACCCTAGAGCAGGGCTGTCCAAAATGTGCCCCTGGGCCTGCAGCCGATAGTGCTTTTTATGTGGCCCTCCTACAAGCATAGAAATTTGCATAAATGTTTTAGTAAGGAAGTGAGTTAATGCAGAGCTATCACTAAAATGGCAAATCAAAATATGTTGTCTATTGTGTCAATAAAAAACTAAGGTTGAACAGCTACCCTACAGGCAGCTGGGTGGCACAATAGACTAAGTGCTACACTTGGAGTCAGGAAGACCTGAGTTCAAATCCACCTTCAAACCTTTCTATCTATATGAGCCTGAGCAAGTCATTTCACTTCTGTCAGCCTCCATTTCTTCATCTCTAAAATGGTGATAGTAATACATCTACCTCCTGGTGATCAAGTGAAATAATATTTGTAAAGTGCTTTGAAGTTTTTGAAGCATGATATGAATGTTATAGCTATAATTACTAAAGTGTTTCACAAAGAGAAAAGAATTAAAAGAAGAAATAAGGATGAAGAGCGGCCTGAGATAACAGGTCTCAAAAATGAAATAGTAAATAGACAATTTGGAACATATGATGAGCAATGTTTCTAAAGCTCTGTAGATTGTTTGAAGGTGAGTTTCACCAGCAGATTTGGTACTAGAAAATAAAGAAATTTTGACAGTGGAAAACATTAGCTCTCTACAAACCAAAATGATCTTGAAGACAGGACGATTAATAATTTAAGGAACTTCTATATCTTAGAAATATAGAATTAATTTGAAATCATGAATGTAAGATTTTAATAATGAAAAATGCAAATTGCTAAAAAAACTGAGGACAAAATGTGTATTGATAGAATTCAGAGGCTAACCAACAAAAAGAAACATCAACTTTAACACATTAGAACTGTAATGATCAAAAATTAGATTTTTCAACACTTGAGTATTTGGGGGAATGAAAACAGAGCCCTTCACCTACAAATTACCAATGAGAAAATATTAAGCAATGTAATCAGTACTCTTATGCTTTCATATAAATTCAACATTATTTTTTAAAAATCTCCCATTGGTTCAATCACTGAAATAAAGGCAGAAATATAGAGAGGTAACAGGAACAAGGTGGCACTACTTCTAGGGAGGGGGTTAAAGGAGTCTTGGTGTCAACCTGGAAGAAAGTTTCTAGTGAATGTTTCAATGATCTATGTTTAGTTCTTTGCAGTTTAACATTTTTATTAGTATATTAAATAAATCAACAAATAGGTAAGAAATATCTCTTATTGCCAGGCAAAGTGCTAGGTAGTGGGGATATAAACAAAGAATTAAAATGAAGCAGTCTCTAACATGTAGGAGTTTACATTCTACTGAAGGAATACAACACATTTAAAGAGAAGTACACATGGGATCTGTACAAAATAAATACACAGAGAATTTTAGATGGACACTAACAACAGGAAGAATAAGGGAAGGCTGCTTGAAGGAGGTAGCAGCTACATATGAAAGGATATCAGGGCTGCTAAGAGTTGAGGGAAGTGAGTGATTGCATGCCAGACATAGGGGCCCGACTTTGTAAAGACAGAGAGGCAAAAGAGGGGATATTATGTACAGAGAACAACAAGGAGGCTGGTTTGCCTGGGAGCATATAGGGTGTGATGCGGTAAATGGATAACTAGCCTAGAAACAGAGGCTCAAGCCAGATTGTGAAGGGAGTTAAAAACCAAACAGATGAATTTATGTTGTGTCTTAGGAGCCTTGAAGCTTCCCCATCTTGGGAATGACTTTATGTATGTTAACTTTACACACTTGTGAAGAATGAATTAAGAGTCTAGATAGGAGAGAATTGTCGTTGTCTGGATAAGACATGATGGTGAACAGAACTAGGGTGGTTGTAGGGTGAATACAGAAAAAAAGTTCAAGATTACTGCCATGACAAGGTTGGGGGTGGAGGGGAAGAAGACATTTACTTTCAATTCTTCTCTCCTCCACCCTCCTCCCCCACTGATAGGAGTTATTTGGAAAGTTCAGATCCGATGAAGAAGAGGATTGCCTGTTCAGCATTCCCAAAATGATTTTTCCTTGTACAGGAAGTTTAATTAATTGGGTTAGAGTGTGAAGGAATGAAGGAAAGAAGCATTTATCAAGCATCTACTATGTGCCAGGCCTTGTGCGGAGCACCTTACAAATATTATCTCTTTCTATCATCATCTCCATTTTATATTTGAAGAAATAGAGGAAGACAGATGTTAAAAGACTTGGCCAGGGTTTTACTGCTATAAAGATTCTGCGTCCAGATTTGAACAAAAGGCTTCCTGATTTCAGACTCAGTACTCTTATACCTACCATAACCTGACTTTGTCTGGTCAGTCTGAGTGAAACTATGCAGCACTGGGAGATAATTGAGGATTAAGTGGAATGTGGAACTGATGTCCTGATGGCACCTCTGAGTAAATTTTCATTGTCATAGAACAGTATGCTACACTAAAAGCATTTTATTTGTTTTCCAAATTGGGTTGTGGGTTTCTGGGAGGCTTTTGAATCTTTTTTCATTTTTCTGTGGAGCAAAACAAAGGCTGCCCTCTTCCTTAAATTAATTAATATTGAGTGCTTTTATGGAAGCTAGTAATAGCTAGCATTTAAAGTAATACCTAGCATTTATGTAATAATTTAGGGTTTGTAATCTCTTATTATTCAGTGATTTCAGTCATGTCTGATCCTTCATGAACCCATTGTTTATGCTTGGCAAAGATACTAGGCTGGGTGGCCTTTCCTTCTACAGTGGATCCATTTTCAGGAAATCAGAGGTTAAATGACTGGCCTGTGGTCAGGAGGGAAGGAATTAGGTGAGGCTGGATTTGAACTCAGATCTTTCTGACACCTGGCCTGATGTTTAATCCAGGGAGCCATCTCCTGCTTCTGTTTTAAAGTTAACAGCAAACATCATTTTGGCCTCATAATTACCATGAGAGATAAATGTTTTTGTCCCCATTTTATAGATGAGGAACCTAAGGCAGACAATGGTGATACAATGTGCCCAGGAAGAGTGTGAAGATGGCTTTGAACTCAAGCTTTCCTGACTCCAAATCCTTCTCTGCCACCCCAATTCTCCTCTTTAATGTTTACTGTGTATGTATTAGTTCCCATATTATCTCCCCCATTAGACTGTAAGCTCTCTTTTGTCTCTTTAGTGTCTTCAGCACTTAGTAAAGTACCAGGCACATAGTAGGCACTTAGTAAATGTTTCTTTATTGATTCCTATTGCCTTTCTCCAATAAAATATCCTCCTCCAAACAGGAAAGCCCAGATCAGCAGCTCAGCACCCAGCAAAGCAGAAGACTTCCAATCTCATTTCCCTTACAGAGTTCAGATAAGGACAGGGTCAGATCAAAGCCCAGTTACTAGAAAGCCAATGGCATCCTTAGGGAACATTGATACCTTGAGACTCTCTGAGGTCCCTTTCTGTGCTTTGAAGAGAGTGACCTGTAAGAGTCCCTGAAATATCAGCCTTGTTCAAGGAGCAAAGTACTTCCTCCAATTATCCTGCCTACTGCATTTTGGATAGGTAGCAGTCAATGTAGTCTTGAGGGTTGCTGGGGTTCAGTATCTCTCGATGCTCCCTCACTCTCTCCAAAATTAAACGTTTCGTTCCCTCTATACTTTTAGAAAATCTTTTATGCTGTCCAAAGAGGTACACTCTGAACACCAGTAAAATGTTGTAGAGCTACAACCCCCAAACCCAAACAAACACATGTGAGTTTACTGCCATAAAGAGAGAACTTTTATCTCTACTTATAAAATATCATATTCTATTCAAAGGCACTGCATTTCTTTATGAGATTAGTTAAATTTTTATTAATAAAAATTGTTTTTCTCTCTCATCTTCAGGGCACACTGGGAAACAAAAAGAAAAACAAAACCCTTGAAACATATGTACACACTCAAGCAACACAAATCCCCACCGTGGCAACAGCCAGAAATGTGTGTCACATTTTATATCTTGAGTCCACCCCCTCTCTGTCAGAATGAGGGCACCAGGTTTCATTACCTGACCTGAAATCATGGTGGGTCCTCACATTGATCAGAGGTCTTGAGCCTTGCATGGTATTTGTATTTCCATTGTTTTATTTTTTGGGGGGGTGTGGTATGCTACAAATTGGTGCTGCTCACTTGGCATCTATTCATAAAGTCTTCCCAGGTATAAAGCTGTCCCTTTAATCATTTCTCAAAACATTGTGGAATTTGATTACATTCACACACCATAATTTGTTCAGCTATCCCCTAGTTGATGAGCAGCCCTGTAGTTTCCAGTACTTTACAGTCCCCATAAAAATAATCATTTCTTTTTTTGCATATTACTTAAATGTCTCATGTTTTATTTTTCATTATTTTTGGGGTACTGGCCAAAAGGAGGTATTGCTGGCTCAAAGGACATACATGATGGAGTAATTGGAGAGTGAGAGACCCAAATTGATTTCTAGATGGCCTGGACAACTCACAGCAACACCAGTAGTTTGTCAATAGGCTGCTTTTCCAATAGTCCCTCTAACATAGGATACTTATAATTCTTTAAATATGTTTTCAAACATTTAGAAGGAAACATCAAGACTTGGCCACTTTTTTTAAGAAAGTCATTTGGGCCCAATTTTGATAATCTTTAAAGTGCAATAAAGAAGCAAAAAATTTAGGGCATCCATTCAGAAAAGACTTGGTATTGATTATGGAAAAGGGGGGATTTCTAGCAGCCATGAGAAGACAAACACCTTATCTTAATTGCACAGAAAAAGTTTCAGGGTTATACAAGGTTATACAAGGCATTGGCCTCACTGAAGTTCAAGGAGTAACAATCTCATTTCATTGACTAAAATGGATATGGAACAGAAAAAGAAAGCTGGGTAGAAGACAATGGTTCTTTCTCCTCCAGAGAGAGGACATTAGCAGAGTACAATGTGGCCAAGTTTGAGTGGCAGTGGTGATTAGGACTGGGGGAGAGCAATTAATTAGAAACTTCAGAAAAAAGAAAGGTGTAACCATCACAGAAGCTCAGCACTTAACATGAGAGGGAGAGAAAGATTCTCTTCAGAGCAGAAAGCATAAAATCAGCTTCTTTTATTTCATTTTGTTTTTCAATTAACAAACATTGTCTATTCCTGCCTCTTGAATTTAGAATTTTAAAAATTCTTGTAATAAATATGAATAGTTAAATAAAACACAAATCTCACATTGCCTATGTCCATAAATGTATGTCTCATTCTGCATATTCCATCTGTCACCTCTCAGTCAGAAAAAGAGAAGCACATTCCATCATGGCTCCTCTGGAATCAATTTTAGTCATTGCATTGAGCAGAATAATTCAGTCTTCCAAAGTTTTTGACTTTACAATGTTTTTGTAATTGTACAAAATGATCTAGTTCTGCTCATTTCACTCTTTATCAATTAATATAATTCTCCCCATACTTCTCTGAACTGCTCCCTTTCATTATATCTTTCAGTAAAATAGTATAACATCAAATTAATGTAACAATTTTTCAGCCATTCTCAAATAAAAGGGTATGGCCTCTCAGTTTCTAGTTCTACAAAAAAAGCTGCTATTAGCTCTTTTGTATATATGAGTCCTTTTCATTTTTTTCTGATGTCTATAGGGGCTAAAACTAAGAGAGAAATTGCTGATTGAAAGGGTATGCAGTTTACTGACTTTTGAGGCACAGTTCCAAATGGCTTTCTGGAACAAAACCACCCACATCATATTGACGTGCCTGTTTTTCTGCAGCTTCATCAACATGCCATTGTCTTATTTTATCATCTTTCCCAAACAAGAGTGAGATTTACTTTAGTTTTAATTTTTCTAATTATAGGTTATTTACAACAATTTTTCATAAGGCTATTTGACATTTTCCTTTGAGAAATACTTGTTCATAACTTTTGTCCATTTATCATTTGGTGGATAGCTCTAATACATTTGAATCAATTCAACATAAATCTTGTCATTAATATCTTTATCAGAGGAAATTGTTGCAAACATCTCCCACCGTTTAACCGTTTTCCTTCAAATTGGAGCAGCATTGGTTTGGTTTTGGATAACAATTGTCAATTTGGTATCTCCAAATCGCACTTTTTATCATCCATGCTTCTCTAAAACCATTTTTTTCATGAACTCTTTCCCTATTTACAGATATGAAAGGTGATCTTTTCCTTGTATCTCAAAGTTGTATGCTATGTGGACTTTTCTATCTGTCATGTAATTTGAATGTAACCTTTGTAAACAGTGTGAGGTGCTGGTCTTAGCTCTTTTTGCCAGAAGAGTGTTTGAGGGCCAATGAGCTTTCTCACTATACATTCAATTAAATGAGTCTGTACCAATCAATTACTAATCCATTGAGGTCAATTCAATGAATATTTATAAAGTACTTAATCAACGTAGATCAAAATCTTGGGTGTTCAGAGATATACAAAGTTTCTAAAAGATATAATCCTTGCCCACGTGCAGCTCATATTCTATAAAAGAAATAAGATAAATACACATTGATGACTCTTAAATAAATAATACATGATTGGTGCATCAAAAGGATTCATGTAAAATCCTATGGGAGATCCTGAAGCATAGGATCACTGCTGATTGCAGGGAACAAGGTAGGCTTCATGGAGTAGGTGGCATTCGAGTTTGACTATAATGAATTGGTGGAAATTCAACAGGTGAAAAGGAAACCAGAAGGACACTCAAGGAATAGGGAACAGGGAAAAAAAGGCAGAATGTCAAAGAAGTACAGGATTTAATGTAGGACAGAGAATTGTCCAGCATGTCTCAGTCATAAAGTACATGAAGGGGAGCAGTATGTGGAGCAAGATGAAGAGCTAAGGTAATGCCAGATTTGGAGGGTCTAGAATCCCAAACAAGATACTGTTTTCCACTTCAGGGGTAGGCCTAGCTTGTTTACCTCTGTAGCCCCAAACAAAGGTGCTTCCATTCTCTTGGTGGCATTGATTGTAATCAGATAAAAAGGAGAGTGGTGGTAAGTGAAGAGCAGTTTAGTCTCTGGCTCCTACAAAATTGAAGATGGAAACTACACCATCATTTCATGAATTAATTACCACACCACTAACTCTCCTGGCCAACAGGGAGGAGGCCTGGGCTGAACATGGTGCTGAAAATCACAATATCAGCAAAAGGACTTGGAGATGGTAAAGATTCATGTTTTTTGCTAAATTAGTTCATGTCTGTTTTGTAAAGATGAAATTGTTCTTCAGCAAAAAAAAAAAGATAAAGTGGAAAAAAATGGTTGGATTTGGAGTCAGAACACTTGGGTCAGTATACATGCCCTGTAACATACCTAGGGACCTCAGATAAATCATGTCACTTCTCTGTAACACAGTTTCTTCCTCTCTACAGTAACAATAAAAACAATATGTAGCATTTATATATCACTATATGAGTGCCCAAATTGCTTTACACATATTAGCTCATTTGAGCCTCATGACAAATTTCATAGGTAGGTCCTTGTATTATTATTATGATTATTGCTATCTTTATTATAATTATAATTATTCACAAGGAAAATGAGGATAACAAGGGTGAAGTGACTTTTTAGGGCCATACAACTGTTAAGTGTCTGAGGGAGGTTTCAGAATTGTTCTTCTTCACTCCAGGTCTAACCTTCTATTCATTAAATTCCTCTTTTCCCTAAATTCTATGCTTTTGTGATCTCTCAAAGGAGCAAACAAAGGAAAAGTCCTTCTGGGCAGTTAGAAGTAGGGAGGATGGTGTTAATATTATTAAAGATCTTCCCTTCCCATTTAATAGGCCTCAGGTAGAGTTGCTTAAAGGAAGCTTGATTAGGGGAGGCTTGTTTGTAGGCAGGCCCATGCCTTTGCCTAAGTAGGGGCCAAGCGCCAGGGCCCTAAACAGAGTAGCCATTAAGGTCAGAATCTATAGATTGCAGAATTGAGAGAACTGAGAATCCACAGAATTGAGATACTGGAGAACGGAGAATTGTGAGAATCCAGAGATTGAAGAATCCAGAGAACACAGATTTAAAATTGAGAATTCAGAAGGAGAATTCAGCCCAAGCAGAATTAGAGAGAGAGAGAGAGAGAGAGAGAGAGAGAGAGAGAGAGAGAGAGAGAAGGAAAGAGAGAGCACTGCAAGGACTCTGAGAACTACAAGGGCTTTCAGAACTGCAAGCTTTCAGAACCGCAGGAGGAGAGGATCCAGGCAAGCAGACAGTTAGGATTCATAAGTGAGTGTCTTTGGGGAGGCCCTAGCAGAGGGGAAGGTTACAGGATGACTTGGCTCTTTGCTGTGATGCTGTGTTTTAATCTCCTTGCTGTTACATTGAGGTGCACTTACTTGTTTGGGGATACAATTACTGCTATGTAGAATTTGGGTTATTGGTTTTGGGATTTGATCCTCTGGTGTCTGAATAAATGTTTTTTACCTCTTCTACCTTCTAAACAGACACTTTGTGATTCCAAACTATGCAGGTATATTCATGGTCACCATCAATATAATAAATCTTGCCTTACCGATACAGTAGCTACTCTGAACAGATTCCAAGTTTCCTAAGTCCTCTCAAATCTAAGCCTAAATGGCAATTATCTCAAAACTAATGTTCCCATTGATGCACTACCCACTGAGGGTACCAGAAATCAAAATAGTATATCCTTCTTCAAAAGAAGCTGATATTTGAGTTAAAGGAAATCTACTTACATTGGAAAGGCCTACGTTAAAAAAAACGAACATAGACAACCAGGCATCCCATTATTTAAATTCAATTCACATTAAGTTAATAAAATCCATTGAGCATTTATGCAGTACTCAATATGAACCAAGTCTGGCTACTGTGCTAGGCTACTGTCATATAAACCACAAAAATCTTGTATTCCAAGGGAAAAAGTTCTACCTAGAGTATGTATGACAGAAAGTAAGTGGAACAGAACATGGGTAAAAGAAAATAAAGCTTGTTTTCAGCTGGTGAGGATCCTTAGCTCTGCTTTCAGTGAATGAAGACTTTGACCCTCCATGTTCATCCATTGTAGAGGCTAGGCCATAGCACTCCCAAACTCAGGTAGGCTATTGTGCTAAGTGGCTTAGTAAATGAGCTTTGTCCACCTGTCCTCCCTAATCCCTCCAGAATGCCCTGGGCTGGCTCTCTGTTGATAACTATTTTAGTTGACCACATCTATAAACAATATCCCACTTGGTATAGCCAAGGCCCCAGTCTGGTTTCTCATTTTTACTTAAATATTTGCATGACCTAGAATTAGTTCAGAGGGCTACTAGGAACAGACTGTCTACCTCGATCTTATTTGTGAGCCAAATGTATTCCACGATTTTATGATCCTTGAGAGTATGATATGTGAATCTGTATGTGTGTTCATGTTTGTTAGGGAACTTGCTAAAATATAAAAGCCTATGGTACACTGATCCTGTTACATAACTCAACAAACCACAGAATAAAAAGACAGCTCTGGCCTTACCTGTGTCCATGATTAATTAAGCAGCTGAAAGTTTTCATTTCACAGCTTTATCAGACATAGAAATTTTTCATCATTGTACTTGAATTGATCACGGAAGAGGATAGAGCAGATCACATTGAAGGGGGCACAGCTAAGAATGAAGGTGGGATCAGTGGGCTGACCTAATGCAGAGAAAATATACCAAGGGGGGAAAAAAAGCTTTAACTGAAATGTTTCCAATCTCATAGAAACTAGACATCTCTTCTTTCCATACCTGGAGACAGTGTTTAATTCCTCTAAGGCAAGTGATTATTATTCTCCTGGACAATTTCATTTACCCTTTATAGGGAAACTAGATAAGCTCATAATACCTGAGTATGAGAAGAGAGAAGGCACTTCTTTGGCCCAATAGAGTGATTTCCTGGTCAGTACACCAAAGCAGAGACTTTTACAATGACTTCCAGAGCAAGTATGTAAGACTGAGGATAGATGAGCAGTTGGACCCCACATGCCCAGGAAGAAAAAAATGGAAACCAACCATTCATTTTCCTGAGCTCTTCCACAGGGCATTGAGCTTCTTCTTGAACTCTCTCTTCAATGCTTCTCTTCTCCATCCCAAAGTTTCTTAGGGTCATCAGGGAAAATCTGCAGAGTTGTTTCCACCTCCCTCCATGACTTGCAATAACTCCTAGACAAAGGAAAGGAACAGAACATTGGTCATTCTAACACTGGAGATAGTGGAGGGCACAGTCTCCAAGGCGGACATGAGATTTTTGCTGTAATTCATTGATCAAAATTACTTTTATTCAATTCAAACCAAAATGCAATGCAGCACAGCAAGTGTCAGGTACCTACTACATTGAAGGTCTTGAACTAGATGCCAAAAACAGAACACTAAAAATGAAACCAGTAGGTATGCACTGAGGTGTGGTGATGGGGTGGAGATTTTACTGGATAAATTCTGCCGTATCATTTGCTTGAATACATTAAATTTACCTTTTCCTTTGACTACATCATCAATCACTGGAAGAATTGGTCTGTCTACAAATGCATCTCCTTGATCAATTAGAGCTTCCTTCAAAATGCCATATCCATGTAGCATCACAACAGGCTGGGTTCCAATATACAGAGTATAGATGGAGGCATATTTTTCAGCCAGCTGAGGGAAGAATGCCAAGAAATAGAAAGAGGTTCAATTGAAACTGTAGAAAGATGAAATTTACCCCCAAAACTACCTCATAACATGTCATACGCATGTGCACATATTTGTACTTGTGCATGCATGGGACCATATACTGTTAAGGAATTCTGGGTATACAAGGGCTTAAGCTGTGGGACAACAAAGTAAAATTCTCATTCCTTTCGGTTTGCTCCTTGGGAATGCCTGTCATTATATGGCACGGTACTTCCCTCAGATAGAGTATCTCTTTGTGTTCCCTTGGCACCTATACAAAGTAAAGACATTGCAAAATATCTGGGCTTGATATTGGGTAGATGAATCATGGAACATTTATAAGAGGACATGGGAAAAAGCCACACATGCCACATGGAACGCAGAGACAATTGCCATCTCCCAACAAAAGCTATCTATTCAAATTACCTACCCTCTTTTCTTCTGAAATATTTGAAGTATTTCCTCAGTCATCATAGGTCAACTCTAACTGATCACTCCCAAATTACTGATGGTCTCTGAATAGCCAGGTCTGATGGCCTTATCTCAGTCCTCATTCTTCTAGGGCTCTTTACAGCATTTCACATTGTTGACTACCCTCTTCACCCATATACTCTTTTCTCTGGGTTTCTCTAATCTTTCTTTCTCTGTCTCTTTCTCTCTGTCTCTCTCCCTCCCCCTTTTACTCTCTCCCTTTCTCTGTCTCTGTTTTCCCCTGTCTCTCTCCTGTCTTATTGCTCTTTGTCAATCTTTTTTCTGGATCATAGTCTAGATTGAATGATAGATCCATGACTTTTCCCCATGGTTCTATCCCGGGCCATCTTCTCTTTCTACACTTTCATTCTTGGTAACCTCATAATCACTATGGAGATAGCTCACAGGTCTATATATCTTGGCCTGGTATCATTCTTTAATGTCCATAGGAATTTTACATTAAATAAGTATAATATTAAATTCATTATCCATACACTAAAAAGGCACCCTCTTCCAAACATGCTTATTTTTGGCTAAAATGCCACTACATAAGCTCAGGTCTGACCATTTCACTCCCCTAATCAACAAATTTCACTGGTTCCCTGTTATCTCTGGGATCAAATATAAACTTCTTTGGAATTTGACCCCCTTCACAACATGGGTGGAACCAATATTCAATGTCATAAATCCTCTTCATTTATTCCATTGTTCAGAAATTTGGCCTTCTTGTTGTTTCTCACACAATGCTATCTCCAATAACCTTGCTTTTGTAAGGCCTTTGTAGTCAACATGCCTAGGGTGTACTTCTCCCTTGCCTCTGACCCTTAGAATTCCTAATTTTCACAAAGCTTAGCTCAAACGTCACTTTCTGCACAAGGGTTTTTCTGACCCCTCCCCCAGTTGCTAGTGCCTTCCACTCCAAATATTACCTTACATTTATTTTCAATAAATTTTTCTTCTACTTACTTTGCAAATTCTCTCATTGTCCCCTTGGCTTACATATGGATCCACATTAGAAGTTTGGGTCCTCAAAAGGGTGACTGTTAAATCTCTCTGACTTCTATAAGGAGAGTCAACACAAAATTATTGTACCACTGCAGTGAGGCACAGATATAGGGATACATGTGGTGAGGGTAACTAACAACTCTGGAACCCATAAGGTCTGTTCTCACAAAGGTTGACAAATGGGTTGAGTTGGAGGGTGGATCTGTTGAGAAGCTGAGCTGTTCTGAGAAAACTTCACTGAGCCATTGTGCTATAAGACTAGCCCGTTGCTAAGCCAGACTGCTCCCCCACTGCAGATCAGGTGCATAGCTGCTGGACTAGGTTGGCTTTCTCTCTATTAGTGGGCCACTCCAATCCTGAGCTGAACCAGGGCAGTGGCAGTGAAGAGTCTTTCAGAAAGGTCTCATATCATTACTTGGAAAGGTATGGAAGCCTCTTCAGTTCTCCCATGTCTGGTGTTTGAGGGTTTTCTGCCTTTCAGCCAACATATATAACTCCAGAGAGGTATACTGAGCCTCTCTTTTATCAACCAGCTCTGTCAATCACCAGTTGTCAGTGCAGAGAGATAGTCATTCTTCCACTAGGATCGGAGTTCATTTCTTAGAAACACACTTTCACTTAAAGACCTCACTCTAGTGTGGAATGATTAATGAGCAGTTTAATAAATCCTCATACCTACAGGCCAAGCAATAACATAGTAATGTGCATTTGTCTAATAATCAAGAAACAATTATTTTTATGTCATTTTTTTTGGTTTTTGGCAGGGCAATTGGGGTTAAGTGACTTGCCCAAGGTCACACAGCTAGCACATGTGTCAAGCGTCTGAGGCCGGATTGGAATTCAGGTACTCCTGACTCCAGGGCCAGAGTTCTACTCACTTTGCCACCTAGCTGCCCCGCAAAAAACAGTTCTTAGGCTCATGTTTTCCCATGTATTAAATTCAAAATTCCCCTTTTTGGACAAATGAAACACTGAGACAAAAAGTATTGAGACAGACTTCGTCCTGGGTAAGTGCCTCATCTCTGGAGCCTTCCAGCTTAGTGTTTTCTAGATGCACACTTCGTATCTGTTTTTGTCCCTTTCACCAGAAAAACTACCGAAGGGGCAGAGACTATTTAATTTGAGTCTTTGCATCATCAGAACCTTGGATAGTGCCTGGTATGTACCTAATCAATGCTTTATGGTTAAGTGATTGAAAAAGCACATTAAATATTCATCAAAGTAGCAAAATTTTTAAAAGAAGATTTCTCTAGGAAGATTTTGAGGGAAGAAAGGCATTTGAAGTAGATGAAAATGTATGACAAAGGGTTCATGGTGTGAAATTTCAAAGTACCTCAATGAAACTGCTTGCTCAGGTGGGTTCATTGATAAGGGGGCTTGGTGAGATAGAGGAGAAATGTTCAATATATTGTTTTACATGTGATGATAATGCACATGAAATGACTCAGAAATGTTGAACTAAAGAATTTTGTTGAAGTTACCGGAGCAAGAAATATGTGTCTTTGGTATAATGGCCCCCTTGGTATATCAGTCATTACCATTCCGTGGGTGATTTGGGAGCAAAGACATATTAAAAACAAGAATTGGGTGGGGGAGTCAGAAGGCTGGAGTTAAAACAGAAACAAAAGGAGGGCAGATACTATGTAAGATGAAAACTCTACATTCAGAAAAAAGAATCAAAATATCCTAAAATTTTAGGCCTTGTGCCCACAGTACCTTCAGGTAGGAAAGGAGCCCAATTGGAATCTAGGACAATGGAGGAAGAATGTGTCACAACTAGCTAGTGTATTGTAAGTTTGCTTTGGAGTCCAGATTATCTATATCTGAGAACAAGAGAGTAGCATGAATGCTAAAGATATGGCTCCAACATTCTTGATACCCTCTCTAGCTTCAGGGGATAAATTTGAGGGAGGCAAGTTTATTTGTTCACACATCTAAGAATCAATAAAGACCTTCCTGAAATCCAAGGTCAAAAGGTGAGTCCACAAGTCTAGAATCCCATATTGGAGGAAATGTGCATGGCTGCAGAGGGAGATGATAGAAAGAAGGAGTCTCCTCTATAGCTATGTGATGCTGCATCTGGAATTAAGTGTAGGGGAAACAGATTGAGAAGGGCTAAGATAGCTATAAGTTTTTAAAAACCAAATCCTTCACAATTACAGACACATGGAATCTGTGATGACTAACGTTCATAGACTTGGCTCTTCTCAGCAATACAAGGTTCAAAGACAGCTCCAAAAGACTCATGATGGAAAAGGCTATCCATATCCACAAAAAGAATTACAGAGTCTGAATGCAGATTGAAGCAAACTATTTGCTCTCTTTTTTTCTTTTCGTTTTGCTTCTTTTTTGTTTTGCTTTTTCTTTCTCACGATTCATTTCATTGGTTATAATTCTTTTTTTTACAACTTGACTACTGTGGAAATAAGTTTAATGTGAAGGTATATGTAGAACCTATATCAGATTGCAGGTCATCTTGGGAGGAAGGTGGGATGGGATAGAAGGGGAGAAAATTTGGAACTCAAAAACTTGTGGAACTGAGTATTGTAAATTAAAAATAAAAATAATTTAAAAAAAAACAAATCCCTTTAAATAAAAAATTAGAATAACATCATGTTCTAAAAAACCTAGAATGGTTGCCCCTGTAGAAAAGACCCAAGAGAATGGGTTAGGAGAGGTATTGACTATAAATGGTCAGTCATCAAGAAGAAATAGTGAAATGATGAATAAGCATTGCTTTTTTCCGTGTGGAGACATAAAGAGTATGAAATTTACTAAAATTAACTTGAAAATCCAAAATTATATCCCTTTAAAGTAGGATAAATTGGGGTAGAGGAATTGCAGTGGCAATCGATAGCAAAAAGTTGAAGGAGAGAGTGGACGCATGAGTAGTCTGAACTGCAGGCACAGAGAGAAGGGCCTTGGAAGCCACCTTATTTCACAGATGAAGAAACTAGGGCCCAGGGAAGTAAAGGGATGGGCCCAAAGTCCCAAAAGTAGCAAAGTACAGAGGCCTTCTGGCACCGTACCCAGTGCTCCATCCACTGTAGCACACAGCCTTCCTCAGTATATAATATGAGTCAGGTGAAAAAAATCTATCGACATTCAATGCTTCCATTTCTTTCAACCATTTTACTGCAAACCTCTGTAGGTTTTGTATAACATTAGAAGTCAATTAAGAACCGGAAGATTAGAACATCTGACTGTTTAATGGTGAAAGACTTTCATCCAAGCCCTTGAGAAGTATTTCCTTGGAGCTGAGAGGGGGAAGAAGATAAAACCCTGATCTTGCGCAAGCCTTGGATTTACTTTCTGTCCTTCACCTCTTTGGTCAGAAGAGGTCTTGAAGTTTTAAGGATTTAAAAGATATAGGGACTTCCCATAAGCATCCTGGCAAGATTATTGGAATAAGTGATATCAGGGTTTAACTCATGACTCAAGGATATGGCATGATAAAGAAAGTCAGCTTCAAGGCTCTACAAGGAGACCAGCAGAAAAACCACACACCACTTGAGGAGAAAATCTTAGACTCCCTAAGAAGGCCTTTCAAAGATGTGAGTTCCCCTTGGTCAGATGTGTATTCTGGAGCCCATTTCCTATCTATGTCCTTGGAGAAAAATACACCCCAGGTGTCTGAGAGTGATGTTTCACATTGACAATTCTTGTTATACTACCCTTTCCCAAAAGCAAATAAAGTCTGGCTGAGTATTGATATTAACCTATAATCATGGGACAAGCCCAGTAGGGGGCACATGAACTGTTAGTATTAGAAAAGCTCACTCCATAGCCTCGGGCCTACAGCTAGAATGTGTGGGAATAAGAGGTAGCCAAGTCCCAGAGACTCAGTCTGCTAGGGCAAGTGGGGGTTGAAAGAGTAGGGCCAGAGCAGGGAAGACAAATGCACAAATAACAGACTGGGAAAGTACAGGAAACTGTGGGCTTCTGTTATATAGAAATGAGTGGTTTTGATTAGTATTTTCAATTTAATGTGATAGTAATAAACTGTCTGGTGTGCCTATGCCCTTTTTTGGATTCCTCTCTGCTATTATAAAAAACGTACTTAATTAGCACGATTATATTTGGAAATTCATCAATAAAAATGTGGGAAGTTTCTTTGCTTGTTACACACATACCTACATAATTCTTTTTTTTTCCTTTTAGCCTGCAAAGCCTAAAATATTGACTACCTGGTGCTTCATACAAAAGTGGCCTGACTCTCACTCCAGGTTTCCAAAACTTAGCTTTTGTTGAACAAAATGTTTTAATTAAACTCAAAAATCCAAGGAAAAGCATTGCTTGTATGAAACTTATACTGCAGTAAAATCAATGAATGACAATTAACATTATTTGAAGCACAAGTAATATCAAGCAACTTTATATATCTCCTATGATTTGAAAAGTGAAAAAAGAAGCCAAATCTCCATTCTCACACAAGTTTGCAATGAAGATATTTTTTAAGCTCAAACTATGATTCCAGTAGCAAACATGGCTTCTATCTTTTATTCAAATACAAAAAGAAACTCCCTTATTCCAGGTACCATTTAATTGTGCACTTGAAGAGGCATCACTTTCATATCTCTGTCAAAGAACATGAAGTTAACCTGACATTATCTGTTCTTGATGACAACAGAGTTGTTCTTTGTAATCATTGTGACCCTTCCCTGGTGTCCACTGAACATGTTTTTGTTGATCTGTTATTAAATTTTCACCAAAACTGACATGAAGCTCATCAGACTTTATTTTGCATACTCTGTTTTTTTTCTCATTTTGAAATTTGGCTTTGTAATGATTTGAGGCTAATGGCTCCATAAGACATCAGGAAATAATACAACACAGTCAAAATTTCAAAATAAAAATTGAGGGAAGTGGAAGTAGGAGCTTGGGCAATCAAGAAATGTCTGGAGACCTTTCTCTTCTTGATTTCCATGATACTGGGCTCTTCTGGTTCTCCTGCTACATGCCTGGCCACTTATTCTCAGTCTCCATAGCTGGATACTCATACATCACCTGCCCATTAAGGCTCTTTTATGGGCCCTTTGTATTTCCACTGCCTTACAGATCTCCTGGCCTGCCATAAAACTCTCTAACTAGTTGATCTCAGCACCCCTGATCTGAATGATTGTTTCTAAGCAGAAGATTCCCACAACTATATGACAAGAATTTATCACTTTTGAAAGCCAGGCTCACATGGCCAACTGCTTATAAGTTATTTCTCAACCTGGAGGTCCTGTTGGCATTGCAAATTAAACATGTCCCCAGTGTGACTAAATTTTTCCCCTAAAATTTCTCCTTCCTCCAAACTTACTCATTTCTCTTGACAGCATCCAAGAGGTGGACTTCACTAGGAGGCACTTCCACTCACCCTGACAGCCACATTTTTATATTTGACTTTCATTCTGACTTACAACCTCTATCCAATTGATTATGGTCAAGTCAGGTAGATTCTATCTTCACATCTCCCACATATGTTCTCTCTTGCCTCCTCACATATCCACCAACCCAATTAATACTATTATCCCCTCTTGGGAATGTATGGAAGCTTCTTCAGTTCTGTCATGTGTGGAGTCTGAGAGTTTTCTGCCTTTAAGTCAATATATGTACCTATAGAGATGTATACAGAGCCTCTCTTTTATCAACCAACTCTGTCAAGCACCAGGTGTCGATGCAGAGAGATATAGTCATTCTTCCACTAGGATCTCTGTTCTTTTCTTAGAAATGCTCTTTCACTTAAAGACCTCACTCTAGTGTCTGATGATTAATGAGCAGTTTAGCAAATTCTCATATCTACAGGCTTAGCAATATTCTGGCAATGTACATTTGTCTAATAATCACAAAACAGTTCTGGGTCACAGGTTTTCCTAGATATTAACTCCAAAATTCCCCTCTTTATACAAATGAAACAATAAGAAACAGACTTTAAGACAGACTTTGCCCTGGGTAAGTGCCTTATCTCTATAGCCTGCTAGCTTAGTGTTTTCTGTATGCATATTTTATATGTGTTTTGGTTCCTTTTAAACAGCAAAAAAATCAAAGGGACAGAGACTATTTCATTTGTGTGTTTGCCATCAGCAGCCTCTTGAATAGCCCCTGACATGTAGTAGGTACCTAATCAATGTTTTTGATTAATTGATTGAAAAATCAAATTAAATATCCATCAAAGGAGCAAAAGCCTTGAAGCAAAACTTATCTAGGAAGATTTGGGGGGAAGAAGGGATTTTGAAATAGATCGGAATATATGACCAAGAGTCATGGTGGAAAATTTCAAAGTACTTCAATGAAACTGCTTTTATGGCCTGGATCACTGATAACTGGGGGGAAAGAAGAGAGAGGAAAAATTTTTTAATATATTATTTTATGTATTATTATAATGCATGATAAATTATTCAGAAATATTGGCCTAAAAGCTTGAAATGGATTGAGCAGAGCCAGAAATATGTGTCTCTTGTATAATGGCCTCCTTAGTGCATCAGGCATTACCATTCCATGGGTTGTTTAGGAGCAAAGACATATTAAAAACAAGAATTTGGTGGGAGTGGGGAGGCAGTCAGAAGGCTGGAGTTAAAACAGAGGTACAAACAGACAGAAAGAGACAGACCGAGAGACAGAGAGACAAAGACAAAGAAACAGAGAGACAGAGACACAGAGTGACAGAGAGAGGCAATATAATCAATATAATGGGGGTTGAAAAAAGCATGTAGAGGGATTCCCTGGTGGCTTTCCTGCTGGTTATGTGTAACTCAGCCCCCTTGTACCTTTAAGATGAAAATCAATTAATTCAGGACTCAAATGTCCTGTGCCTCCCAGAAGTTGAAGCAAACCCTCCTGCTCCACTGAGCCAGATGAGCTGTTGTTAACTCAGCGGATATTCAAAAAAGGCATGCTGTGTCATTCTGAAGGGCCATGAATGCTGAGTAACACACAAAATAAAAAGCAGCCAGGGAATCTTTGGGCATTAGAAGGGTTTGTTATTTTGTTTTAAGAATGAGGGAGATGTGCACATGATTGCAAGCAGTAGAGAAGGAAGCAGTTGACATGGGCAGATTAAAAATTAGGAAAAGACATGGAAGGATAGAAGGCACAAGCTGTCTGAGGAGAAAACAGGAGAAGTGATTAAGGACCCAAGTAGAGGGGCTGGTAGTTGTAAGGAGAAACACTACCTTCATTTACTGTTACTCCACCTCCTTCTTCCATACTGGACCAAAAGAAAGAAAGTGTCTGTGTGGGAGGCATGGAGAGGTGATTTAGAATAAAGAATTGTAGAACAAATTACTAATAGACATCCTCAATTTTTTTCAGTGAAATATTGAGTTCAGTTTTCTGGTGAGATGTAGGGGAATGTGAAAAGACTAAATATGAAAGAGAAATCTTAGAAAAGAAGCTGAATGGAGAGTCAGTGAGTCAGAAAGAAGTTCTGTGTCTACTACCAAGCAAATCCTAACAGAGAAAGCAAAATGTAGGAGTTGGAATTTGATAAGGAATGCCTGTCTTCATAGGGCAATGGAACAAAGGATTTTGACATGGAGATCAGTTTAAGATGGAACTGGTTCACCATTGGAGCAAGATTCTGAAAGGAAGAAAGTGAGTCAAGAAATGGAGTGACAATCAGGGAAAACAGGGAGGCATGGAAGTGAAAGAAAAAGTGGGTGCAGAAGGTTGAGCCACAGGAAGAGATGGCAGTGTGTTATAGTGGATAGAATGTTGGACTTGGGGTCTGAAAACTGCAGGTCTGAATTCTGCTTATAACACTTTAAAGCTGTGTGACCATAGGCAAGTCTCATGATATCTAAGAACTTCAGGCAATTTTCTCAGATTTACCTACTGAGTTGCAGTTCAGTTCAGACATGCTCATAGATCCTTGACAGATTCATGTATTGTGTTATGTTGTAGCACGGAGGTGATCTTATGTTGTTAGAACCTAAACTCAATAAAATTTTACAGAACTAGGAAGTTATGGCTCCATCAATGGAGAGTGATGACTGTCCTAGCCAATAGCAGAAAAGTCCATCACTACTGTGTCTATTATCAAGGGAGAGTTCTCCTTTGAATATAACCTTTGAAAATGGTCCACTAAAGCATGGGTGGGTGCGTTGACTATGTCCACTGATCAAAGTATCAGAGATGGAGAATCAGTAGGAAAATTTAGGTCCATGGCATGGAGTCAAACCCATACATGGTGGAGATGAAGAATATGATGTTGAATAAATAGTGAAGTGACTTATAAAAGGCCATGCAAGTTATTAGCATTAGAGTCAGGAATGGTCCCTGGTCCCCTACCCTCAAAGTCAGGGCTCTTTCAATAATACCACTTTCCTCCTGAAGTCATAAAACCTCAGTGTTTGGAAGGGCAGGCCACACGTTTGCACATCAGGAGTGAATAGCAACATAACCATGTTTCTTGTACCCCCAAATTCACAAGCAACAATAATAAAAATAAATAAATAAAAATAATAAAATAAACAAAAATAAAATAATTGGTGAGGATATTTGAAAATTGCAAATAAATATGGGGCTTGGGGGAAAGACATTTTAGAGATCTTCCTCCACACCCTAAAATTAGAAATCAGTGTGTGAATTAGATCATTGCTGAAGACATTGGTGAGAGGCTTGTGCATGAACTTCTATAAGGCAGCCCTTATTAGAAAATGACATACAAGAAACTCTGCCTATCATGCTTCTGGAAATTAAGACCCATTTTAATCAGTAGGTGGGAATTGTTTTCCAACAATGGGATTCCAGTCCAAAACATGAGAGTACTGAATCCAGAAGATGAAACCAGCTGGCTAATTTATGAAATCAACTTTGTTTTATTCCTTAGCGAGGAAGAAAGCACATTTGGTGATTTCTTGGAGCATTGGAGAACCCACCACGATCATTCTTGAAATTAATTTCATTTGGATCTCCAACTGCTTTGAGGGTGAAATTCTGTAGAATGGTGGTATAGAACAGAAACAACTCCATCCTTGCCAGGCCCTCTCCAAGGCAAGACCGTTTTCCTGGAAAGAAACAATATCGTGCTTAGAAATTTTCATGGAATATCAGTGTCAGCCAAAGAGGAACAGACTATTGGACCAGGGCAGAAATGGGGAAAGGAGTAAAAGAGAAGGATGTAGATGGACAGAAATGGTGAGAATTATTATTGCGAGTTGTGTTCCAGTCAATAACAATCACTAAGGGCAAGAAAGAATTCTCTCTTCATACCATTCTTCTTATGGTGAGCCCTTGTGCAGTGGATCTTCCAATGGAGCCAGATGTCCACTAAAGTAAGGGGGAAGCTGAGCCAACCAAGAGGTTCAGCTCATCTATTAAAAGGTCTGAGAAGAAGTAAGGCCAAGGGAATACTAGAAAAGATGGTGGGTCACACGCCACAATGGAGCAGTGTGTCCCCAGAAGAACTACCAGGAGGAGGCTCAGCCATACCGGGGTGGGGATGGGGGAAGGATTCTTCTTCTAGCATGAGAGGTAGTCATTGGAAGGGTTTCTTTTTACCAATGGAAAAAGGCACGAAGTGGTCACTCTTCTTGAATTTCCCATTCTGATCCAGGAAGTGCTGGGGGTCAAACTGGTCAGGGTTGGGAAACTCTTTGCTGTCATTCAGGACTGGAGAGAGCAGGGGAAAGATTGTTGTGCCCTAGAGGGGAGAAATTCCAGGGAAAAGTCAATTATTGTCAGGAATATCCTTGGTATGCCATTCCTAAGAATCTTCAGTGACTCTCTACTGACTCTAAAACAAAATGCAAACTCTTTTCTGTATGGTATACATTAGGATGTCTAACCATTGAGAATCTACATAGGTTCCAGTCTAGTATTCCTGGTTTATGTCCCCATTATTGTCCCCTTCATGCACTCCTTAGTGTGCCAGCTAAACTGGTCCAACTGGTGTTTCCCATCCACAAGGCTCCCTCTCTGGTTTTCATGGCTGTAAAATGGCCATGTCCCACACCTGGAAGGCACTTCTTGCTCACTTCAGCCTTTTAGAATCCCTAGCTTTCTTCAGGGATTGGCTTGGGTACCCCCTCCTATAGGAAGCTTTGGCTAAGTCCCTGAACTCTCTGTGCTCTCTCTCCCCTCAGTTCCTAGGTCTACAATTCACATCTACACCTGCTGCTTGTTTGACTCTTGAGAGGACATATGAGTTGTCAGTGACCCAGGCAATCCTTAAAGTCTCTAGGGGCTTTCTCCTGAGGGAGTTTCTTCAGCAGGAAATCACTCTTCTAATCAAATCACAGCATGGATCTGTAGGAAAGGAATAATATTTTGGGTGGACTTTTCTGGTTCCAAATTGTGCTCCCTCCAACAGACACCAAAGTCCTCAATAGTGAAATACCCTTCTCTTCCTGCCTTTTGCCAACAGCACTTGGCCCACAAATTTTCCCACAGTAGATTTTTGCTGAAGCCTTGATGATGTGAACTAAAAAATGCACTCAATGGGGTATATTAAATTTGAAATTAGTGGAATGTTTCCTTCCTTCTTTGAGGGAGAAATGTTTTGCTCAACCATTGCTAGGAAACTGCAGTCTAATTCAATTTAATTCAATAAATGTTTATTTAATAACCCCTGGAAAGCAGAATTTTGGAGTCTAAAGACAAAAGTTTCTTGGAGGCAGAGGCAAGATGGCAGCTGGAAAGCAGGCACTTGCTTAAGCTCCCCCGTAGGTCCCTCCAAACACCTATAAAAATGGCTCTCAACAAATTGTAGAGCTGCAGAACCCATGAAATAGCAGAGAGAAGCAGGGCTCCCGCCCAGGAGAGCCTGGATGATCACTGGGAAGGGTCTATCGAAAGAATCCGGGAGAGGAGCTGAGCAGAGCCCAACGTGTGCTGCACCAACGCCAACCAGACTGGGAGCCAGGTGGAACAGGCGGTAGGGCCCTGAATCATTGAGCTGTGGCAGTTACTAGACTTCTTGATCCACAAACCCCAAAGACAACAGAGAAGGTTAGTGGGAAAAGGTGCTGGGACAGAGTGAAAGGAATTCGAAGTAAGCCACTGCCCCAAGGGCAGTGGAGGTGGTGCAGCTCACAGGCTGCTTCCAGAGCCACAACTGCAGTTGCTTCTGGTCCCAGGCCCACCTGCTGGGAGGAATTAAGCAGTGGATCAGAGCAGGAGTGCAAAGTCTGCTTTGCCTGCCTGGGTCTGGGCTGCAATCCTGGGTAGCAGTTCTTGGGAGAGAAGGAGTGCTGGTGTGGCAGAGCTTGCTGTGTAGAAAAAGCTCTTAAAAGAGCAGTGCAACCCCTCAAATTTGAGACAATGTACTCTGTACTCTACAAGCAGTCATACCGTGACAAAAAGTTCAAGGGTCAAGTAGTTGGCTGGGAACATGGCCAGGCAGCAAAAACACACTCAGATTCAGTCTCAGACTTTGAAATATTTTTTGGTGACAAAGAAGACCAAAACACACAGGGAGAAGAAGTCAACAAAGTCAAACAGCCTACATCAAAAGCCTCCAAAAAATATGAATTGGTCTCAGGCCAGGGAAGAGCTCAAAAAGGATTTGGAAAAGCAGGTAAGAAGAGTAGAGGAAAAATTGGGAAGAGAAATGAGAGTGATGCGAGAAAACCATGAAAAACAAGTCAATGACTTGCTAAAGGGGACCCAAATAAATACTGAAGAAAATAATACCTTAAAATATAGACTAACTCAAATGGCAAAAGAGTTCCAAAAAGCCAATGAGGATAAGAATGCCTTGAAAGGAAGAATTAGTCAAATGGAAAAGGAGGTCCAAAAGACCAGTGAAGAAAATACTACCTTAAGAACTAGATTGGAGCAAGTGGAAGCTAGTGACTTTATGAGAAATAAAGATATTGTAAAACAGAAACAAAGGAATGAAAAAATAGAAGACAACGTGAAATATCTCATTGGAAAAACCACTGACCTGGAAAATAGATCCAGGAGAGATAATTTAAAAATCAATGGACTACCTGAAAGCAATGATCAAAAAAAGACCTTAGATATCATCTTTTAAGAAATTATCAGGGGAAACTGCCCTGATGTTCTAGAACCAGAGGGCAAAATAGAAATTTAAAGAATCCAATGATTGCCTCCTGAAAAAGATCCCAAAAGAAAACTCCTAGGAATGTTGTCGCCAAATTCCAGAGCTCCCAGATCAAGGAGAAAATACTGCAAGCATCCAGAAAGAAACAGGATAACACAAGCTCTAGCAGCTTCTACATTAAGGGATCAAAGGGCTTGGAATATGATAATCTGGAGATCAATGAAGCTAGGATTCAAACGAAGAATCACCTACCCAGCAAAACTTAGTATAATGCTCCAAGCCAAAATATGGATTTTCAATAAAATAAGGGATTTTCAAGCTTTCTCATTGAAAAGACCAGAGCTGAGTAGAAAATTTGACTTTCAAACAGAAGAATGAAGAGAACCATGAAAAGGTAAACAAGAAATTTCATAAGGGACTTACTAAAGTTGAACTGTTTTGTTTACATTCCTACATGGAAAGATGATGTGTGTAATTAATGAGACATCAGTATTAGGGAAGCTGAAGGGAATATACATACATATATATAGACAGAGTGCACAGGATGAGTTAAATATGAAGGGATGATACATAAAAAAATAAAATAAAATTAAGGGATGAGAGAGGAATATACTGAGAGAGAGAGAAAGGGAGAGATAGAATAGGGTAAATTATCTCACATTAAAGTGCCAAGAAAAAGAAGTTCGTTGGAAGGGAAGAGAGGCAGGTGAGGGGAGAATAAGTGAATCTTGCTCTCATCGGATTTGACTTGAGGAGGGAATAACATACACACTCAACTGGGTATCTTACCCCACAAGAAATAAGGAGGAAGTGGATGAAAAGGGGACACAATAGAAGGGAGGGAAGATAGGGGGAGGAGGTTATCAAAAGCAAACACTTTCAAAAAAGGACAGTGTCCAGGGAGTAAATTGAATAAAGGGGAGCAGGATAGGAGGAAGCAAAATATAGTTAGTCTTTCACAACATGAGTACTGTGGAAGGGTTTGCATAATGATACACATGTGACCTATGTTGAATTGCTTGCCTTCTTAGAGAGGGTGGGTGGGAAGGGAAGACAGGAGAGAATTTGGAACTCAAAGTTTTAAAAGCAGATGTTCAAAAAAAAAGTTGTTTTTGCATGCAACTAGAAAATAAGATATACAGGCAATGCTGCATAGAAATCTGTCTTGCCCTACAAGAAAGTAAGGGGAAAGGGGATTGGGTGAGAGAAGGGAGGGCTGACTGGGGAATGGGGCAATTAGAATGTATGTCATCTTGGAGTGGGGGGGAGGGTGGAAATGGGGAGACAATTTGTAATTCAAAATCTTGAGGAAATCAATGCTGAAAACTAAAAATATTAAATAACCAATAAAATATTTTTTAAAAGTCACAGGTTCTTGTCTCAACTCCAACATTTTTAAATCACCTTGGTCAAGTCATTAGACCTGAGACTCGGTGTCTCCTCCACAATGGGACAGAAAATACCATCTAAACAATTCACTTCACTGTCTAGTAGAAGGTAATGACATAAACAAAACTTTCCTACGAGCAATTTCACTCTCTTATTTTTCCTGCACATTTTCTTTCCAAAGTATTATTGTAGTGAATGAGAAAAAGGGAAAACCAAGTATACACCTTCCTCTCATTCTTCATTCAGCACCACATCCATGTTAGCTGTATGTAACAAAAGACTCCCTTCAGGAGCAATTTCTATGAGATTATGACAATGGGATTCAACTTGCTCATGTCTAAAATGAAATCCCTGGATCAGATGATGCTTAAGATCTCTTCCAACATGACATCCCATGATCCCAGGAGTGCTGACCTTTGGGAGGACATATTGTTGGAACTGGGTGTCCCGGACCACTTCACGGGGCAGGTTGAGAGGTAAGAGGTCAATGAATCTTTGCATTTCATGCACCACAGCATCCATATAGGGCATATCTTGTCTGTCAGTTATGGAAGGAACTCGATTAGGTCCAATCACACGATCAATTTCCTCATGAATTTTTGCTGCAGGACAAAAACGGGAGTAAGCATTGCACTTCTCAGGCTCCTGGGAATGCCCACCAGAGCCTGTGTGAAGTATCTGCCTGAGGATATGCTCTAGGATGATTCTCAGATGGGCTCAGTGTCTTCCTTCTACTCAGTCAAGGAGGCAAAGGCTACTGCAGCAGCAATGGGGTGATTTTCTATGGCTTTAATGCATAGGAATCAGGCTGAAATGTGTTTAGGTTCCTCGTTTCACACTATCTGTGTAAATTCAGACAAGTCATGAAACTTATATGAGCTTCATTTTCTGCATCTGAAAAATGGGGATCATAATTTATCTCTATCCTAAGGTTCCCTACACTCCCATGGTTTGGAAAATGGAGACAACATCTTCACCTTATCAAGGCATCAAATGAAATTATATGTGTCAAGTGATTTGAAAACCTTATGCATTTAATATTGATGCCACCCATTATTGTAAATGAAGGTAGATGTCTCCATTTGAATTTCACAGTGCTGGTGATAGTATTATCAGGTTGATTTAAACCATTCACCAGGTAAGTATCTCAGCTTCTGTCTCAATATCCTAAACTGCAGATGGATAGAATCTGAGCACTAGAAATACCACGTTTTCACCTAGGGCCATCTGTAGTGGAACAGGAATCCTCTTTCTAATGGACAACCTCCAGGAAGTGAGAACTCATGACCTCCAGGGCAGCTGAATGGGCTTTGTGAGAACTTTAATAGTTGGCAAGTTTTTCCTTACATGAAGTCTCCATTTGTCAATTTTCAACTTCTATCCATAGTTCCTAGTTCTGACTCTTTGGATCCAGCAGAACCAGCCCTGGAAGAATGTAAGCCATTTCAGGAAAGAGGGTGTTTCATTTGAGACTTTGCATCCTAAGCATAGAGCTGAGGGTGCACAGTGGGGGTTTTACCCATGTTTCCTAAAATGAATTGTATTCCCCATGATAGACATTCACACACTTAAATAACTAGAAATTCTTCTTCAAGTGTCCTATTTTCTTAAATACACTATTGTCTGACCTGTTGCTGGTCTGTGCAGCAGTCATGCAAATCCAAAAAGTGGGAAAGTGGGACCAAATCCGGAGCAAAATGCAGAGCTGGGAAAGCAAGCCTGGTCTGTAAGCATGGCAGTTCTTGTACCTTACCTTGGACCTCAGGATGTTTGAGAATGAGCAGCAGGCCAAATCTTAGAGTAGTGCTGGTTGTCTCTGTTCCTGCACCAAACAAGTTTACTCCAGTCATTATTAGATTCTCCAAGTCAAATTCTGACTGGGGATTATCTTTTTCCTGAAAGAGAGGCACAAGTAATGAGAGACAACAGAAAAAGCCATTAGCAACCATATGAAGTACATAAAGTTTGTCCTAGGAGCCCTCCCTCACTTTCATTTCCCTACTCCAAGAGATAAGAACCTTCCCCATCTTCTCACTCTTCCATTGCCCAACCATAGACTTGCCCTTCCCATGCAACCTTCTTCCCCTCAAACAATACGGAATAGTGGGTAGTGCACTAGACTTTGAATTAGGAAGACCTGCATTTGAATTTAGACTCAGCTAAGAGGTGTGTGTTTGTCCATGGGAATGTCATTTAATTCCTCTGGGCCCCAGTTTCCTCATATGTAACAGGAGAGAGTTGGATCCCTTTCAGGTCTCTACTTATTTTCAATGATATGTATGGTAGGGAGAGGACATGATCAATTAATTCACTTAAAACCTTAATGACCTGGGAAGTGACCCCTAATACTTGTTTTCACCACAAAACAGGACAGCATCTTTGTAAAACAAGATGAAGAAGGGATTTCAGATTATCAGAATGGGGAACTGAGGGAAATATTTTGCAGCGGATAATACAGAATTTCAAATGTTAAAGGAAAAATTAACTCCAAACAGCCAAGCTGTGACTGATCAGAAATTTCCTCTCCAAAATTCTCCCTTAAGTGGTCATCCAGCTTCAGCTTTAAGACTTCCACAAATAGGGAACTTGCTACTTAATGAAGAATTTCATTCCAGTCTTGCTCATTAGCCCCCTCAGGTGGAAATGAAATATGTCTCTGTAATTTCAAACCAGCTTTATGAGTTCTGTCTCCTCAGAAAGAGGAAGCAAAAGCATTCTAACTCATTTGTGTGACATCCCTTAAAGTTAGGGGGCTACTCAGTTTCCTTCCAACTCCCAAATTCTGTGAAAATATCTGAAATGTGCAAGTTCCTACTATTTAGAGCTTGGAAGATCCTTGGAGATCACTTAGCACAACAAACTCATTATCCAGAAAAGGCAATTGTGGTCTTGAGAGCTGAAATGATTTTTTTTTCAAGGCCACAAAGGGAAAAATGGAAAAAGGGTGGATGGTTGAACCATTTTACCTGGAACAAAAATTAAGCTATTTATGGTTTTAAAAAAGGCTCAAAGTTTGGGTAGAAGCTCATTTTCTGCTCAAATCAACTGGCAGTGAAACTCATGGACATGGAAAATGAACAAATAACCTATACAAGGACACAAAACAATGGATGCAGTCTATATAATTAAGAACAGCTACTCTAATAAATGAGAAAACCAAGCAGTTAGAATTATAGGACTCTCAGAAATAAAGGAACAACACCCTAGAGGCAGCTGCATGGCACAATGGATAGAGTGCTGGACTTGAAGTAATGAAGAACTAAGTTGAAATCTAGCTTCAAATCTTTCTATCTTTATGAGCCTGAGCAAGTCATTTCACTTCTGTCAGCCTCAATTTCATCATCTCTAAAATGGGGATAATAATAACATCCACCTCCTCGTGTTGTTGTGCCAATCAAGCAAAATCATATTTGTAAAGTTCTTTGAATTTTTGAAGCATGATATGAATGTTATAGCTATAGTTACTGAAGTGTTTCACAAAGAGAAAAGAATTAAAAGAAGAAATAAGGATGAAGAGCGGCCTGAGATAACAGGTCTCAAAAATGAAATAGTAAATAGACAATTTGGAACAAATGATGAGCAATGTATCTAAAGCTCTGTAGATCCTTTAAAGGTAGGTTTCACCAGCAGATTTGATACTAGAAAATAAAGAAATTTTGACTCAAAATGTAGACACAAAAACAGTGGAAAACATTGGGTCTCTACAAACCAAAATGATCTTGAAGACAGGACAAGTAATATTTTAAGGAACTTCTATATCTTAGAAATATGGAACTAATTTGAAACCTGAATACAAGATTTTAATAATGAAAAATGCACAACTGCTAAAAACTGAGGACAAAGTGTATATTGATAGAATTCAGAGGCTATCCAACAGAAAGAAGCATCAAGTTTAACACACCAGAACCATAGTGATCAAATATTAGATGTTTCAACACTTGAGTATTTGGGGGAATGAAAACAGAGCCCTTCACCTATCAAGGAAAATAAATTTCAATACGTCAGGATTACTTCTCCACTTTGAGAAATAAAGGAAGAGACTGGAAAACAACACTAATAAAATAAAAGGAGATTGGGTTATAAACCAAAAACTCATCCTGCAAATACGAGCTTAACCATGCATGCAATAAGATTAACTTACTGCTATCAACATTGCAAAATTGAACAATATTGAAAGTTATCCAACTAATACCATTCAATTGTCAATCGTGAGGGCTTAGAACCAGTGATGAAGAATGTTACCTGCCTTCTAAGAGAGAGTTGGCGGACTAGTATGCAAAGTAAAACACATATTTTTGGACATGGCCAATATGGAAATTTAATTTTCTTGATTATGCTAATGTGTTAACAAGGGCTTTGTTCATCTTTTCTTTATTGAGTTGGTGGGAATAAATAATAGAGAAAAGAAGATGGACATACAGAAAAAAGACTGGATATTAGGCATTTTCTAATAACAATCTCAAAATGAGTCAGGTAGATGACTTGGAAAAGTTTAACCAGACAAGAATAAGGTAAATACACCAATGAGAAAATATTAAGCAATGTAATCAGCATGCTTATGCTTTCATATGAATTCAACATTATTTTTTTAAAATCTCCCATTGGTTTGGAGCCATTGAAATAAAGGCAAAAATATAGAGAGGTAACAGGAACAAGGTGGCACTACTTCTAGGGAGGGGGTTAAAGGAGTCTTGGTATGAACCTGGAAGAAAGTTTCTAATGAATGTTTCAATGATCTGTGTTTACTTCTTTGCTGTTTAACATTTTTATTAGTATATTAAATCAATCAACAAATAGGTAAGAAATGTCTCTTATTGCCAGTCAAAGTGCCAAGTACTGGGCATATAAACAAAGAATAAAAATAAAGCAGTCTCTAACATGAAAGAGTTTACATTCTACTGAAGGAATACAACACATTTAAAGAGAAATACACACCAGATCTGTACAAAATCAATACACAGAGAATTTTTGGTGGGACACTAACGACAGGAAGAATAAGGGAAGGCTGCTTGAAGGAGGTAACAGCTGCAGTGGAAGGATATCAGGGCTACTAAGAGTTGAGGGAAGTGAGCGAGAGCATGCCAGGCAGTGTAAAGTACACAGGGCCAGACTGTGTAAACGCAAAGAGGCAAAAGAGGGGATGTTATCTACAGAGAACAACAAGGAGGCTGGTTTGCCTGGGAGCACATAGGGTGTGATGGGGTAAATGGATACCTAGTGTGGAAAAAGAGTCTCAAGCAGGATTGTGAAGGGAGTTAAAAACCAAACAGATGAATTTATGTTGTGTCTTAAGAGCCCTGAAGCCACCTGATAATGGGAATGACCCAGTGAATCTTGCACTTTATGTATGTTAACTTGGCAGACTTGTGAAGAATTGATTGAGAGTCTAGATAAGATATAATTGTCATTGTCTAGATCAGAGATGGTGTTGAACTGAAATAGGGTGGTTGTGGTGTGAATACAGAAAAAAGTTAAGGATTACTGCCATGACAGGGTTGGGGGTGGAGGGGAAGAAGATGTTTACTTTCTATTCTTCCCTCCTACACCCTACTTCCCCATTGATAGGAGGTATTTGGAAAGTTCAGATCCAATGGGGAAAAGGATTGCCTGTTCAGCCCTCCAAAAATGATTGTTCCTTGTACAGGAAGTTTAATTCATCGGGTTAAACTGTGAAGGAATGAAGGAAAGAAGCAATCATCAAGCATCTACTATGTGCCAGGCCCTGTGCAGAGCATCTTACAAGTATTATTTCCTTTGGTCTTTACAATGACCCCAGGAGGTAGATGCTATCATCATTTCCATTTTATATTTGAAGAAATAGAGGAAGACAGATGTTGACTGACTTGCCCAGGGTTGTACTGCTATAAAGAGTCTGCGTCCAGATTGGAGCAAAAGCCTTTCTGATTTCAGGCTCAGTACCCTATACCTACCACAACCTAATTTCCTCTAATCAGTCTAAGTGGAACTATGCAGGACTGGGAGATAATTAAGGATAAAGTAGAATGTTGGACTGATGTCCTGAGGGCAACTACGCGTAAATTTTCATTGTCAGAGAATAGTATGCTATACTAAAAGTATGTTATTTGTTTTCCAAAGCAGGTTGTAGGATTCTGGGAAGTTTTTGAATCTTTTTCATATTTCTGTGGAGCAAAACAAAGGCTGCCCTCTTCTGATATTAACTGTCAGTGCTTTTATGGAAGCTAGTAATAGCTAGCATTTAAAGTAATACCTAGCATTTATATATGATTTAGTGTTTGCTATCTCTTGTTATTCAGTGATTTCAGTCATCTCTGATCCTTTGCTGAACCCATTATTTTTCCTTGGCAAATATACTGGGCTGGGTAGCCTTTCCTTCTCCAGTGGATCCATTTTTGTGCAATCAGAGGTTAAATGACTGGCCTGTTGTTGCGAGGGTAGGAATTATCTGAGGCTGGATTTGAACTCAGATCTTTCTCACACCAGGTCCAATGTTTAATCCAGTGAGCCATCTCCTGCTTCTGTTTTAAAGTTAACAGCAGGATTTGCAAACATCATTTGTTCCTTGGAATTACCCTGGGAGATGAATGTTTTTGTCCCCATTTTATAGATGAGGAACCTAAGGCAGACAGTGGTGATATGATGTGCCCAGGAACTGTGTGAAGTTGGCTTTGAACTCAAGCTTTCCTGACTCCAAGTCCTGCTCTGCAGCCCAATTCTCCTCTTTGGAGCTTACTATGTATGTACTAATTGGCATATTATCTCCTCCATTAGATCGTAAGCTAATTTTTTTCCTCTTTTGTGTCTTCAGCACTTAGTAAAGTACCTGGCACATAATAGGAATTTAGGAAATGTTTCTTAACTGATTCCTATTGCCTTTCTCCAGTACAATCTCCTCCCCTAAACAGACAAGCCCTGATGAGAAGCTCAGTACCCGGCAAAATAGAACTCCTCCAACCCCATTTCCCCTACCAAGTTCAGAGAAGGGACAGGGTCGTATGAAAGCCAAGTTAGCAGAAAGCCAATGACATCCTAAAGGAACATTGATACCGTGTGACTCTGTGAGGTTCCTTCCTGTGCTTTGAAGAAAGTGACCTATAAGAGTCCTTTGAATATCAGCCTTGCTCGAGGAGCAAAGTACTTCCACCATTCACCCTACCTGCTGCATTTTGGATAGATAGCAGTCAATGAAGTCTTGAGGGTTGTTAGGGTCCAGTAGCTTTTGATGCTCCTTTACTCTTTCCAAAATGAAATGTTTCATTTCTTCTATATTTTTAGAAAGTCCTTTAGGCTTAACAGGAAAGTACACTCTGAGTGCTGCTGGTAAAAAGTTGTAGAGCTATACCCCCCAAACCCAAAAAAACACATGTGAGTTTACTGTCATAAAGAGATAACTTTATCCCTCTACTTATAAATTATTATGTGCTATTCAAAGGCACTTCATTTCTTTATAATTGGTTTAATTTATCTTTATAATTGGTCTCTTATCTTCAGTACACATGGGGAAACGAAAAGAAAAACAAAAGCCTTGAAATACATGTACACATTCAAGCAACTCAAATCCCCACCTTGGCAAAGGCCAGAAATGTGTGTCACATTTTACATCTTGAGCCCATCCCCTCTCTGTCAGAAGGAGGGCAGCAGGTTTCATTGCATGACTCTGGAATCATGGTGGGTCCTCACATTGAGTACTTGAGCCTTGCATGGATTTGCCTTTCCATTGTTTTGGGGGGGGGTGTTATACTACAAATTGGTTGTGCTCACTTTACTTGACATCTATTCATAAAGTCTTTCCAGGTGTAAAGCTGTCCCTTTCATCGTTTCTGAAAACATAGTAGAATCTGATTACATTCACACACCATAATTTATTCAGCTATCCCCCAATTGATGAGCAGCCCCTTAGTTTGCAATACTTTGCAGTCCCCATAAAAAATCATTTCTCTTTTTGCATATGACTTAAATATTTCATGTTTTATTTTTTTTTATTTTCGGAGGGTACTAGTTAAAGGCGGGTATTGCTGGCTCAAAGGACATACATGGTATAGTAATTGGGGAGTGAGAGACCCAAGTTGATTTCGACATGGCCTGGACAATTGACAGCAACACCAATAGTTGTCAAGAGGCTGCTTTTCCAATAGTCCCTCTAACATATGATAATTATCATTCTTTAAAGATGTTTTCAAACATTTAGAAGGAAAAATCGAGACATGGTCACTTTTTTAAGAATGCCGTTTGGGGCCAATTTTGATAATCTTTAAAGTGCAACAAAGAGGCAAAAAATTTAAGGCATCCATTCAGAAAAGACTTGGGTATTGATTATGGAAAAGGGGGGATTTCTAGCAGCCGTCACCAAACAAAACATCATATCCTAATTGTACAAGAAAAGTTTCAGGGTTATACACACAAAACTGGGAAAGTCAGAAGGCATTGGCCTCACTGAAGTTCAGGGAGTAATACTCTCATTTCATTAACTGAAATGGGTATGGAACAGAAAAAGAAAACTGGGTAGAAGACAAAGGTTCTTTCTCCTCCAGAGAGAAGACATTAGCAGAGTACAATGCTGCCAAGTTTCACTGGCAGTGGTGGTTAAGACTGGGGGAGAGCAATTATCTAGAAACTTCAGAAAAAAGAAAGCTGTAACCATCACAGAAGCTCAGCACTTAACATTAGAAGGAAAGATTCTCTTGCAGAAAGCATAAAATCAACTTCTTTTATTTTGTTTTTCTTCAATTAACAAATATTGTCTCTTCTTGCCTCTTGAATTTAGAATTTTAAAAATTCTTGTAATAAATATGAATAGTCAAGCAAAACACAAATGTCATATTGCCTGTGTCGACAAATGTATGTCTCATTCTGCATATTCAGTCTGTCACCTCTCAGTCAGAAAAAGACCAGTACATTTCATCATGGGTCCTCTGTAATCAATGTTGGTCATTGCCTTTATCAGAATAATTCAGTCTTCCAAAGTTTTTGACTTTACAGGGTTTTTCTAATTGTACAAAATGATCTATTTCTACTCATTTCACTCTTTATCAATTAATACAATTCTCCCGACACTTCTCTGAACTGCTCTCTTTCATTATATCTTTCAGTAAAATAGTATAACATCAAATTAATGTAACAATTTTTCAAACATTCCCAAATTAAAGGATATGGCCTCTCAGTTTCTAGTTCTACAAAAAAAAGCTACTATTAGCACTTTGGTATATATGAGTCCTTTTCATTTTTCTCTGATGTCTATAGGGGCTAAAACAAAGAGATTGAAAGGGTGGGCATTTCATTGACTTTTGAGACACAGTTCCAAATGGCTTTCTAAAAGGACTCCACCAACATCATATTGATGTGCCAATTTTTCTGCAGCTCCACCATTATGCCATTGTCTTATTTTATCATCTTTCCCAAAGGAGAATGAGATTTGCTTTAGTTTTCATTTTTCTAATTATAGGGGATTTGCAACAATTTTTCATATATCTATTTGACATTTTCCTTTGAGAAATACTTGTTTATAACTTTTGTCCATTTATCGTTTGGTGGATAGCTCTAATAAATATGAATCAATTCATTATAAATCTTGTCATTAATATCTTTATCAGAGGAAATTGTTGCAAACATCTCCCACCATTTAACTATTTTCCTTCTAATTGTAGCTGCATTGCTTTGGTTTTTGATAACAATTTTCAATTTTGTATCTCAAAATTGCTCTTTTTATCATCCATGCTGCTGTAAAACCATTTTTTTCATGAACATTTTCCCTATTTACAGATCTGAAAGGTAATCTTTTCCTGGTAACTCTAAGTTGTATACTATGTGGCCTTTTCTATCTCTCATGTACAAATTTGAATGTAATCTTTGTAAACAGTGTGAGGTGCTGGTTTTAGCTCTTTTGTGCCAGAAGAGTTCCTAGTTTTTAATCACCTTTATGGCCAAATAGTGAGTCCCTGCCCCAGGAGCTGGTGGGGTTTCCCTCATAATCAAGCATTAGGCTACCAGATTGGCTTGTTTCTAATTGCAGCATACTTCATCTATTTCACTGACCTATCTCTCTATTTTGAAATGAATAACAAATCATTTTGGGATCTGATACAGCCAGGCTCCCTTCTGCTCCCATTTTTCTCATGATTTTTCTTGAGGTTCTTGACATTTTGTCCTCCAGATGAATTTTATTACCATTTTTTTTCAAGCACTATCAAGTAATCCTTGGATTGATATGACATTACATAAGTAAATTAATTGAGGTGGTATTGCCATTTTATTATATTAGTTCAGCTTACCTAAGAGCAATTAAGCTTGCCTTTAATTATTTGGGTCAGTCTTCATTTCCATGAAGGGAGCCTTGTGCTTGTTGTATTCACAAACTTGCTATATACAAGGTGGTAGGTCAATTCCCAATTATTTTATATGGTCTAGAGGTTTGTTAATGGAATTTCTCTTTCTATCACTTCCTCTTCACTTTAGCTGGTAGCACACAGAAATACTGATGACTTTGTTAAAGTTGCTAATGAAATACCAGTTTCAGATTAAGTAGTAACTAATGTTTCCTCTCTTGAAGTCCTCCTATGGTGACCTCTCCTAATGTGAATGTAATACTGTGCTATCAAAGGATCTTTTACCAATGTGGAAAGGCTTCCAGGAGAAGATATGACATACCCTTAGCATTTTATCTGTGTTTGAGGGCAATTGATGCAGAAAGTATGCTGGACAATGAGCTTTCTCACAATACATTCAATTAAATGAGTCTATACTAATCAATTACCAATCCACTGAGGTAAATTCAATGAATATTTATAAAGTTCTTAATCAATGTAAATCAAAATATTGGGTGTTCAGAGAGATACCAAGTTTCAAAAAGATATAATCCTTGCCCACATGGAGTTCATATTCTATAAGGGAAATAAGATAAATACACATTGATGACTCAAATAAAAAAAATACATGATGGGTGCATCAGAAGGATGCACATCAAATCCTATGGGAGATACTGAATCACAGGATCTCAGCTGATTGCAGGGAACAAGGTAGGCTTCATGGAGGAGGGGGCATTCGAGTTTGACTATAATAATTGGTAGAAATTCAACAGGTAATAAGGAAACCTGAAGGATGTTCAAGGAACCAGGGGACAGGGACACAAAGCCAGAATGTCAAAGAAGCATAGGATTTAATGTAGGACAGAGAATGGTCCAGTGTGGCTCAGTCATAAAATACATGAAGGGGAGTAGTATGTGGATCAAGATGAAGAGTTAAGGTGATGCCAGATCTGGAAGTTCTAGAATACTAAACAAGATATTGCTTTCTACCTCAGGGGGAAGACTAGTTTGTTTATCTCTGTAGCCCCAAAAAAAGGTGCTTCCATTCTCTTAGTGGCATTGATGTTTATCAGACAAAAAGGAGAGTGGAGGTATGTGCAGAGCAGGTTAGTGTCTGGCTTCTATAAAACTGAAGATGAAAACTACACCATCATTTCATCAATTAATTACCAATCACTCTCCTTGCCACCAGGGAGGAGGTTTGGGCTGAACATGATGCTGAAAATCATAATATCAGCAAATATACTTGGAGATGGTAAAGATTCATGTTTTTTGCTAAATAACTTCATGTCTGTTTTGTAAAGATAGTATTGTTCTTCAGCAAAAAAATGATAAAATGGAGGGGCAGCTAGGTGGACCAGTGAGTAGAGCACCGGCCCTGGAGTCAGGAGGACCTGAGTTCAAATCCGGCCTCAGACACTTGACACATGTACTACCTGTGTGACCTTGGGCAAGTCACTTAACCCCAATTGCCCTGCCAAAAAGCAAAAAAAAAAATGATAAAATGGAAAAGTGGTTGGGTTTGGAGACAGAAAACTTGAGTCAGTATACATACCCTGTAACATACATGGGGACCTCAGATAAATCATGTCACTTTTCTGTAACTCAGTTTCTTCCTCTCTGCAGTAACAATAAAAACAATATCTAGCATTTATATATCACTATATAACTGCTCAAATTGCTTCACATGTATTAGCTCATTTGACCCTCAGGGCATATTTTGTAGGTAGGTGCTTGTATTATTATTATCATTATCATTATCTTTATTATTATTAATATTATTATTATCATTATTATTATTATTATTCACAAGGAAAATGAGGATGACAGTGGTGAAGTGACTTTTCAGGGCTATACAACTGTTAAGTGTCTGAGGGAAGTTTCAGAGTCATTCTTCCTCATTCCAGGTCTAACCCTCCATTCATTAAATTCCTCTCTTTCCCTAAAGTCTATGCTTTTGCGATCTCTCAAAAGAGCAAAAAGAGGAAGAGCCCTTCTGGGCAGTTAGAAGTAGCTAGTGTGGTTTTAATGTGATTAAAGATCTTTCCCTCCCATTTAATACTCCTCAGGTAGAGCTGCTTAAGGGAAGCTTAATTAGGGGAGCCTTATTTGTAGGCAGGACCACACCTTTTGCTAAGTAGGTGCTAAGCCCCAGGGCCCTAAACATGGTATATATACCCTGTGGGTAGCCATTATGGTCAGAAATTATAGAATACAGAATTGAGAGAACTGAGAATCTACAGAATTGAGAGATTAGAGAACTGAGAATTTGAAAATCCAGAGATTGAAGAATCCAGAGAACACGGAATTGAAATTGAGAATTCAGAAGGAGAATTCAGCCCAAGCAGAATTAGAGAGAGACAGAGAGAAGGAGAGAGAGAGCACTGCAAGGACTCTGACCACTACAAGGGCTTTCAGAACTGCAATCTTTCAGAACTGCAGGAGGAGAGGATCCAGACAAGCAGACAGTTAGGATTCATAAGTGAGTATCTTTGGGGAGGCCCTAGCAGAGGGGAAGGTTACAGGATGACTTGGCTCTTTGCTGTGATGCTGTGTTTTAATCTCCTTGCTTTTACATTGAGGTGCACTTACTTGTTTGGGGATATAATTACTGCTATGTAGAATTTGGGTTATTGGTTTTGGGATTTGATCCTCTGGTGTCTGAATAAATGTTTTTACCTCGTCTGCCTTCTGTACAGACAGTCTGTTATACTTTGTGATTCCAAACTATACAGGCATATTCAGGGTCACCATCAATATCATGAATTTTGCTTTACTGATACAGTAAGCAACTCTGAACAGACTTCAAGTTTCATAAGTCATCTCAAATCTAAGCCTAAATGGCAATTATCTCAAAACTAATTTGCCCATTGCTGACTACCCACTGAGGGGACCAGAAATGAAAATAGTATGTCCTTCTTCAAACGAACCTGATATTTGAGTTAAGGGAAATCTACTTAACTTGGAAAGGCCTGCATTAAAAATAAAGAACATACAGAGCTACAAAGGAATCCCATCAATTCAATTCAATTCACATTAAGTTAATAAAATCCATTGAGCATTTATGCAGTACTCAATATGAACTGAGTCTGGCTACTGTGCTAGGCTACTGTGATATAGACAACAAATAAAGCAGTCCTCTTCCACAAAAATCTTATATTCCAAAGGAAAGGGTTTAGCTAGAGTATGTATACCAGAAGGTAAGTGGAACAGAACGTGGGTAAAGGAAAAGAAAGCTTCTTTTCAGCTGATGAGGATCCTTAGCTCTGCTTTCAGTGAATGAAGGACTTTGATCCTCCATGTCCGTCCAACGTTGAGGCTAGGCGGTACCACTCCCAGAATCAGTGTAGTCTATAGGGCTAAGTGGCTTGCTCACTTAGCTTTAGCCAGCTGTCTTCCCTAATCCCTCCAGAATGCCCTGGACAGGCTCTTTGCTGATAACTATTTTACTTGGCCACATCTATGAACACTATCCCACTTGGAATAGCCCAGGCCCCAATCAGATGTTTCTCACCTTTTCTTAAGTATTTGTATGACCTAGAACTAGTTCAGAGACCGACTGGGAACAGACTATCTACCTCGAGCTTATTTGAGAGCTACACATATTCCATTATGCAATGGTCCTTGAGTGCATGATATGTGAATGTGTATGTGTGTTCATGTTTGTTGGGGAATTTGCTGAGGGATGAAAACCTATGGTACACGGATCCTGTTACTGAAACTCAGCAAACAACCACAGAATAAAAAGACAGCTCTGGCCTTACCTGTGTCCATCGTGAGTTAAACAGCTGGAAGTTTTCATTTAACAACTTTAGCAGATATAGAAACTTCTCATCATTGTACTTGAATCGATCACGGAAGAGGACAGAGCAGATCACATTGCAGGGGGCACAGCCAAGGATGAAGGTGGGATCAGTGGGCTGGCCTAATGTGGAGAAAAGTTACCAAAGGAGGGAAAAAAATCTTTAACTAAAATGTTTCCAATCTCATAGGAACTGGACATCTCTTGTGCTCACACCTGGATATGTTGTTTAATTCCTCTAAGGCTAGTGATTATTGTTCTCCTGGACAGTTTCCTTTACCCTTTATAAACAAACTAGATAAGCTTGTAATATCTGAGTATGAGAAGAGAGAAGGTACTTCTCTCACCCAGCAGAGTGACTGCCTGGTCAGTGGACCAAAGCAGAGACCTTTACAATAATTTCCAAAGCAAGAAGTATGTAAGACTGAGGATGTATGAGCAGTTGGACACCACATGCCCAGGAAGAAAAAAATGGAAACCAACCATTTGTTTTCCGGAGCTCCTCCACCAGGCATTGGGCTTCTTCTTGAACTCTCTCTTCAATGCTTCTCTTCCCCATTCCAAAGTTCCTTAGGGTCATCAGGGAAAATCTGCGCAGCTGTTTCCACCTCTCTCCACGACTTGCAATAACTCCTAGACAAAGGAGAAGAACAGGATATTGGTCATTCTAACACTGGAGGTGGTGGAGGGCGCAGTTTGCATGGGGACATGTGATTTTGGGCTTAATTCATTGATCAAAATCACTTTTATTCAATTCAAACCAAAATGCTATGCAGCATGGTAAATATCAGGTACCTACTACATGAAGGTCTTGACCTAGGTGCTAAAAACAGAACAATAAAAATGAAACCATTAGCTATGCTCTGAGGTGGGGGGGTGATTTTGCTGGATATGCTCTGCCATTACCTTTGCTTGAATACATTAAATTTACCTTTTCCTTTGATTACATCCTCAATCAGTGCAAGAATTGGTCTGTCTACAAATGCATCTCCTTGATCAATTAGAGCTTCCTTCAAAATGTCATATCCATGTAGCACCACAACAGGCTGGGTTCCAAAATAAAAGGTGTAGATGGGGCCGTATTTTTCAGCCAGCTGGGGAAAGAATGCCAAGAAATAGGAAGAACTTCCATTTACAACTGTACCCCCAAAACTACCTCATAACATGCCATATGCGTGTGTACATATTTGTACTTGTGAATGCGTGGGACCATATGATGTTAAGGAATTCTGGCTATACAAAAGCTTAAGCTGTGGGACAACAAAGTAATATTCTCATTCCTTTTGGTTTGCTCCTTGGGAATCCCTGTCATTATACGGCACAGTACTTCCCTCAGATAGAGTATCCCTCTGTGTTCCATTGGCACCTATACAAAGTAAAGACGTTGCAAAATATCTGGGGTTGATGTTGGGTAGATGAATCATGGAACATTTATAAGAGGACATGGGAAAAAGACACAGAAGCCACATACAATTCAAAGAGGATTGCCATCTCCCAGCAAAAGGAATCTACTCTAATTACCTATCCTCTTATTTCTGACCTATTTGCACTATTTCTTCAGTCATCATAGGTCAACTCAAACTGATCACTCCAAAATTACTAAGAGTCTCTGAATAGCCAGAATTGGTGGCCTTATCTCAGTCTTCATTCTTCTAGGCCTCTTTACAGCATTTGACATTGTTAACTACCCTCTTCTCCCATATACTCTCTTCTCTCTGGGTTTCTCTAATTGCCCCCCCTCTCCCTCTCCCTCTCTCTCTCTCTCTCTCTCTCTCTCTCTCTCTCTCTCTCTCGCTCTCTCTCCCTTTTTCTCTCCCTCCCGGTCTCTTTCTCTCCCTCTCTCTTCCTCTCTGTCTTTCCTGTTTGATTGCTCTTTATCAATCTCCTTTGCTGGACCATAGTCGAGATTGAACAATAGATCCATAACTTTTCACCATGGTTCTGTCCTAGGCAATATTCTCTTCTCTTTCCACATTTTGATTATTGGTAACCTCATAATCATTATGGAGATAACACACAGATCTATATATCTTGGCCTAGTATCATTATTGAATATCCATAGGAATTTTACATTAAAGAAGTATAAAATTAAATTCATTATCCGCTTTCTAAAAAGGCACCCTCTTCCAAACATGCTTATAGCTGGCTAAGATACCACTATATAAGTTCAGGTAAGACCATTTCATTCCCCTGATCAACAAATTTCACCGGTTCCCTATTACCCCTTGGATCAAATGTAAACTTCTTTTGGATTTGACCCCCTTCACAATATGGGTGGAACCAATGTTTCCAATGTCATGATTCCTCTTCATTTATTCCATTGTTCAGAAAAGTTGGCCTTCTTGCTGTTTAACACACAGTACTATCTCCAATAACCTTTCTTTTGTTAGGTTTTCATAGTCAACATGTCTAGGATGTACTTATTCCTTATCTCTGACTCTTAGAATTCCTAATTTTCACAAAGTTTACTTCAAATGCTACTTTCTGCACAAGGGCTTTCCTGCCCCCTCTGCTACTTGCTAGTGCCTTCCACTCTAAAAATTACCTTACACTTATTTTCAACAATTTTTTCTTCTACTTACTTTGCAAATTCCACATTGCCCCATTGGCTTACTTCCTCAATCTGTATTCACACTAGAAGTTTGTGTCCTCAAAAGGGTGACTGCTAAAGCGCTTTGACTTCTATGAGGAGAGTGAACACAGAATTATTGTACCATTGCAGTGAGGCACAGATATAGGGATACATGTGGTGAGGACAACTCACAACTCTCGAACCCTTGAAGTCTCTCCTCACAAAGGTTGATAGATGAGTTGAGTTGGAGGGTGGATCTGTTGAGAAGCTGAGCTGTTCTGAGAAAACTTCACAAGGCCATTGTGCTATAAGACTAGCCCATTGCTAAGCCAGACTGCTCCCCCACTACAAATCAGGTGCATATCTGCTGGACTAGGTTGGATTGCTCTCTGACAGTGAGCCACTCCAATCTTGAGCTGACCCAGGGCAGTGACAGTAGAGTCTTTCAGAAAGGCCTCATATCATTACTTAGGAATGTATGGGAGCCTCTTCAGTTCTCCCATGTCTTGAGTTTGAGGGTTTTCTTTCTTTCAGCCAACACATATAACTCCAGAGAGGTATATAGAGCCTCTCTTTTATCAACCAGCTCTGTCAAGCACCAGGTGTCTGTGCAGAGAGATAGTCATTCTTCCACTAGGATAGGAGTTCTTTTCTTAGAAACACACTTTCACTTAAAGACCTCACTCTAGTATAGAATGATTAATGAGCAGTTTACTAAATCCTCATGCCTACAGGCCAAGCAATAACATAGTAAAGTGCATTTTCTAATAATCACAAAACAATTCTTAGTCTAAGGTATTCCCATGTATTAAATCCAAAGTTCTCCTTTTTGTGCAAATGAAGCACTGGGACACAAAGCATTGAGACAGACTTTGCCCAGGGTAAGTGCCTCATCTCTGGAACCTGCTACCTTAGTGTTTTCTAGATGCACGCTTCATATCTTTTTTGTCCATTTCACCTGCAAAATTACCAAAATGGCAGAGACCATTACATTTGCGTATTTGCATCATGAGCACCTTGGGTAGTACCTGGTATGTACCTGATCAATGCTTTATGATTAAGTGATTGAAAAAGGAAATTAAATATTCATCAAAGTAGCAAAAATATTGAAAGAAGATTTCTCTAGGAAGATTTTTAAGAGATGACAGGCATTTGAAGTAGATGAAAAGGTATGACAAAGAGCTCATGGTGGAAAATTCAAAGTTCATCAATGAAACTGCTGACTCAGGTGGGCTCATTGATAAGGGCGAGACGAGATAGAGGAGAAGGTTTTAATACATGATAATACATGTGAAATGACTCAGAAATGTTTAACTAAAGAATTTTGTTGACGTTAGCAGAGAGAGAAATCTGTGTCTTTCATAAAAGGACCCTCTTGGTGTATCAGGCATTACCATTCCATGGGTGATTTGGGAGCAAAGATATATTAAAAACAAGAATTGGTAGGGGATCAGAAGGCTGGAGTTAAGACACAGATAGAAGGAGGGTACCTATTACGTGAAATGAAGGCTCTATGTTCAGGAAAAAGAATCAAAAAATGCTAAAATTTTAGGTCTTGTGCCCACAGGGCCTTCAGGTAGGAAAGGACCCCAACTGGAATCTAGGACAATGGAATAAAAAAGTCAACCAAAGAAATAGGGGAAGAATGTGTCACACCTAGCTAGTGTATTGTAAGTTTCCTTTGGAATCCAGATTATCTATATCTGATATAGATATATATATATCTATATCTATACCCTAGAGGAAGAGAGTAGCATGGGTGCTAAAGAAATGACTCCAACATTCTTGATAACCTCTCTAGGACCAAGGGATAAATTAGAGGGAGGCCAGACTGGATAAAGTTTGTTTGTTCAAATGTCTAAGGATCAATAAGGGGCTTCCTGAAATCCAAAGTCAAAAAGTTAGTCCACAAGTCTAGAATCCCATATTGGAAGAAATGTGTGTGCATACAGAGGGAGATGACAGAAAGAAAGGGTCTCCTATATAGCTATGTGATGCTACATCTGGAATTAAGTGTATGGGAAATAGATTCAGAAGGGCTAAGACAGCTATAAGTTTTTAAAAACCAAATCCCTCGGGAGCCAAGATGGTGGCTGGAAAGGAAGGACTTGCATGAGCTCCCTGCCAGGTCCCTCCAAAAACCTATAAATAATGGCTCTGAACAAATTCTAGAACTGCAGAAGTCACAAAATAGCAGAGAGAAACAGGGCTCCATCCCAGGACAGCCTGGATTGTTGCTAGATGAGGTCTCTCGCGCACGGACCTGGGAGCGGGAGGGGAGCAGAGCCCAGCATGGGCTGCATGGACCAACCAGACCAGGAGCCAGGTGGAGCTGGCCCTAGCACCCTGAATCAATAAGCTGTGGCACTTACCAGACTTCTCAATCCACAAACACCAAAGACAACAGAGAAGAACTGCAGAACCCAGAAAATAGTGGAGGGAAGCAGGGCTCCAGCTCAGGACAGCCCAGATGGTCTCTGGGTAAGGTCTATCAGGCACTGAGCTGGGAGCGGAGCAGACCCCAGCGTGGGCAGCAGCAGGACCAACCAGAGCGGGAAGTGGGCAGAGCAGTCCCTAGCACCCTGAAGCAGGGAGCAGTGGCAGTTACCAGACTTCTCAACCCACAAACACCAAAGACAACAGAGAAGGTTAGAGGGAAAGGCCATGGGGGACGGAGTTAAAGAAGGAGTTCTGGTTCGGCCACCTCCATGGGGGCATCAGAGGTGATGCAGCTACAGAACTACAGCTGCAGTTGCTTCATGTCCCAGGCCCACCTGGTGGGAGGAATTAAGTAGCGGATCAGAGCAGGAGTGCAGAGCCTGCTTAAGATCTGAGTCCGGTCCAGGTTGGAGGTTCTTGGGGAAGGAGGAGTGATGGTGTGGCAGAGCTGGCTGTAATACCTCTGAAAACAACAGTGCATCTGCTCAAGCTTGGAACAAAGTACTCTTTGCTCTACAAGCAGTAATAGTCAGCCAAAAAACTCAAGGGTCAAATAAGTTGGCTGGGAACATGGGCAGGCAGCAAAAACACACTCAGATTCAATCTCAGACTTTGGAATCTTTCTTTAGTGACAAAGAAGACAAAAATGTACAGCCAGAAGAAGTCAACAAAGTCAAAGAGCTTACATCAAAAACCTCCAAGAAAAACATGAACTGGTCTCAGGCCATGGAAGAGCTCACAAAGAATTTGGAAGAGCAAGTTAGAGAAGTAGAGGAAAATTTGGGAAGAGAAATGAGAATGGTGCGAGAAAACCATGAAAAACAAATCAATGACTTGCTAAAGGAGAACCAAAAAAAATACTGAAAAAACAATACTGTAGAAAACAACACCTTAAAAAATAAGACTAACTCAAATGGCAAAAGAGCTCCAAAAAGCCAATGAGGAGAAGAATGCCTTGAAAGGCAGAATTAGCCAAATGGAAAAGGAGGTCCAAAAGACCACTGAAGAAAATACTATGTTAAAAATAAGACTGGAGCAAATGTAAGCTGGTGACTTGATGAGAAACCAAGATATTATAAAAAAAAGAATCAAAGGAATGAAAAAGTGGAAGACAATGTGTAATGTCTCATTGGAAAAACCACTGACCTGGAAAACAGATCCAGGAGAGATAATTTAAAAATTATTGGACTACCTGGAAGCCATGATCAAAAAAAGAGCCTAGATATCATCTTTCAAGAAATTACCAAGGAGAACTGCCCTGATGTTCTAGAGCCAGAGGGTAAAACAGAAATTGAAAGAATCCACTGATCGCCTCCTCAAAAAATCCCAAAAAGGAAACAACTAGGAATGTTGTTGCCAAATTCCAGAGCTCCCAGATCAACAAGAAAATACTGCAAGCAGCCAGAAAGAAACAATTTGAGTATTGTGGAAAAAAAATCAGGATAACACAAGCTCTAGCAGCTTCTACATAAGGGATCGAAGGGCTTGGAATATGATATTCCGGAGGTCAGTGTAGATAGGATTAAAACTAAGAATCATGTACCCAGCAAAACTGAGTATCATCCTCCAAGGCAAAATATAAATTTTCAATGAAACAGAGGACTTTCAAGCTTTCTCAGTGAAAAGACCAGAGCTGAATAGAAAATTTGACTTTCAAACACAAGAATCAAGAGAAGCAAGAAAAGGTAAACAAGAAAGAGAAATCACAAGACACTTACTAAAGTTGAACTGTTTTGTTTATATTCTTACATGGAAGGAAGATGTGTATGATCCATGAGACCTCAGTATTATGGTAGCTGAAGGGAATATGCATATATATATATATATATATATATATATATATATATATATATATATATACGTATATATACACATATATACGTATATATATGTATATATATATATATGCATATTCCCTTCAGCTACCATATATATATATATATATATATGTGTGTGTGTGTGTGTGTGTGTGTGTGTGTGTGTGTGTGTGTGTGTGGATGTGTGTGTGTGTGTGTGGATGTGTGTGTATAGGTATGCATGTGTGTGTGTGTGTGTGTGTGTGTGTGTGTGTGTAGACAGAGGGCACAAGGAGAGTTGAATATGAAGGGATGATATCTAAAAAAATCAAATTAAAGGATGAGAGAGGAATATATTGAGAGAGGGAGAAAGGGAGAGATAGAATGGGGTAAATTATCTCACATAAAAGTAGCAAGAAAAAGCAGTTCTCTAGGAAGGGAAGAGGGGGCAGGTGAGGGGGAATGAGTTAATCTTGCTCTCATCGGATTTCACCTGAGGAGGGAATACCATACATACTCAACTGGGTATCTTACCCCACAGGAAAGAAGGAGGAAAAACATAAAAAGGGGGGATGATACAAGGAAGGGCAGATAGGGGGAGGAGGTAATCAAAAACAAACACTTTCGAAAAGGGACAGGGTCAACGGAGAAAATTCAATAAAGGGGAATAGGTTAGGAAGGAACAAACTATAGTTAGTCTTTCACAACATGAGTATTGTGGAAGGGTTTTACATAATGATACACATGTGGCCTATGTTGAATTGTTTGCCTTCTTAGGGAGGGTGGGTGGGGAGGGAAGAGGGGAGAGAATTTGGAACTCAAAGTTTTAATAACAGATGATCAAAAACAAAAAAAAAGAAAAGTTTTTGCATACAACTAGGAAATAAGATACACAGGCAATGGGGCATAGAAATTTATCTTACTCTATGAGAAAGGAAGGGGAAAGGGGATGGGAGGGGATTGGGGTGACAGAAGGGACGGCTGACTGGGCAATGGGGCAACGAGAATATAAGCCATCTTGGAGTGGGTGGGAGGGTAGAAATGGGGATAAAATTCGCAATTCAAACTGTTGTGAAAATCACTGCTGAAAGCTAAATATATCAAATAAATAAAATTAAATTTTAAAAAATCCCTCACAATTACAGACATACGGTATCTGTGATGACTAACTTTGATAGATTTTGGCTCTTCTCAGCAATACAACGTTCAAAGACCACTCCAAAAGAGTCATGATAGAAAAAGTCATCCACATCCAGAAAAAGAATTAGAGTCTGAATGTAGATTGAAGCAAGCTATTTGCCCTCTTTTTTTTCTTTTCCTTTTTCTTCTTCATTGTTTTCTTTTTTCTTTCTCACGATTCATTCCATTGGTTATAATGCTTTTTTACAACTTGACTGTTGTGCAAATAGGTTTAATGTGAAGGTATATGTAAAACCTATATCAGATTACAGGCCATCTTGGCAGGAAGCGGGGAGGGGACAGAAGGGGAGAAAATTTAGAATTCAAAAACTTGTGGCACTGAGTATTGTAAAATAAAAATTAAAATAAATTTTAAAAAACAAATCCCTTTGAATAAAAAAACTAGAATAACATCTAGTCCTGAAAAACCTGGACTGGTTGCATCTGCATAAAAGACCCAGGTGAATGGGTTAGGAGAGGTAATGACTATGCACTGCTGGGTCATCAAGGAGAAATAGGGAAATGATGAATAAGCATTGCTTTTTTCCATGTGGAGGCATAAACAGTATGAAATTTACTAAAAATGGACTTGAAAACTCAAAATTATATCAAATTAAGGTAGGAGAAATTACAGTAGAGGAATCATAGTGGCAATTGACAGCAAAAGTGGGGGAGACAGTGGAGGCATGGGTAGTCTGAACTATAGGCACAGGGAGAAGGGCCTTGGAAGTCACCTAATTTCACAGATGAAGAAACTACGGCCCAGGGAAGTAAAGAGATGGGCCCAAAGTCCCAAAAGCAGCAAAGTACAGAGGCCTTCTGACACTAGGCCCAGTGCTCCACCCACTGCAGCACACAGCCTTCCTCAGCATATGAGTCAGATAAAAAAAATCTATCGACATCCAATGCTTCCACTTCTTTCAACCATTTTAATGCAAACGTCTGAAGGTTTGTATAACATTAGAAGCCAATTAAGAACCAGAAGATTAGAAAATCTGGCTGTTTAATAGTGAAAGACTTTCATCCAGACCCTTGAGAAGTATTTCCTTGGAGTTGGGAGGGGGAAGAAGATAAAACCCTGATCTTGCTCGAACTTGGTTTTAGTTTCCTTCCTTCACGTCCTTGGTCAGAAGAGAACCTCTTGAACTTTTAAGGATATAAAACATATAGAGACTTCCCGTAAGCATCCTGGCAACATTATTGGAATAAGTGATGGCAGTGTCTGACTCATGATTCAAGGATATGACAGGATAAAGAAAGTCAGCTTCGAGGCTCTACAAGGAGCTCAGCAGAAAAACCACATACCACTTGAGGAGAAAATCTTGGACTCTCTAAGAAGGCCTTTCAAAGATGTGAGGTCCCCCTTGGCCAGATGTGTATACTTGAGCCCATTTCCTATCTATGTCCTTTTAGGGAAATATGCCACAGGTGTCTGAGGGGGAGGTTCCACATCGACAATTCATGTTATACTACACTTTCCCAAAAGCAAATAAAGTCTGACTGAGTATTGATTTTAACCAATAATCATGGGACAAGCCAAGTAGGGGGTACATGAACTGTTAGTATGAGAAAAGCTCACTCCAAATCCTCAGGCCTACAGCTAGAATGTGTGGGAATAAGGGGTAGTCAAGCCCCAGAGATCCAGTCTGCTAGGACAAGTGGGGATTGAAAGAGTAGGGCCAGAGCATGGGAGACAAATACACAAATAACAGAGTGGGAATAGTAAAGGAAACTGTGAGCTTCTGTTATGTACAAATGAGTGGTTTTTATCAGCATTTTCAATTTAATGTGATAGTAACAAACTGTCCTGTTTGCCTATGTCCTTTTTTGGACTCCTCTCTGCTACTATAAAAAAGTTCTTAATTAGCATGATTATATTTTGAAATTCATCAATATAAATTTGGGAAATTTCTTTGTTGTTACACAGATACCTACATAATATAATTCCTTTTTCCTTTTGGGTTGCAAATTCTAAAATATTTACTATCTGGTCCTTCATACAAAAAGTTTGCTGACTCTTGCTATAGGTTTCCAAGACTTAGCTTTTGTAGCACGAAATGTTTCTTAATTAATTAAACCCAAAATTCCAAGGAAAAACAGTGCTTGTATGAAACTTGTACTGCAGTAAAATCAATTGAATGACAATTAACATTATTTGAAGCACAGGTAATATCAAGCAGCTTCATACATCTCCTAATGATTTCAATAGTGAAAAAAGAAGCCAAATCTCCATTCTCACACAAGTTTGCAATAAAGATATTTTTTAACCTCCAACTATGGTTCCAGTAGCAAACATGGCTTCTAACCTTTATTCAAGTGCAAAAGAAACTCCCATATTCCAGATACCATTTAACTGTGCACTTGAAGAGGCATAACTTTCATATGACTGTCAAAGGATATGAAGTTAACCTGCATGATCTGCTGTTGATGAAAAAAGGGTGGCCATTTATAATCATTGTGTGTCTTCCCTGGTATCCACCAAACATCTTTTTCTTGGTCTGTTATTAAAATTTTCCAAAAATTGACATAAAGCTCCTCAGCCTTTATTTTACAGACTCCATTTTTTCTCTTTTTGAAATTTGACTTTGTAATAATTTGAGGCTAATGGCTCCATAAGACATCAGGAAATAATGAAAGACAGTCAAAATTTCAAAATAAAAATTAAGGGAAGTGGAAGTAGGAGCTTGGGCAATCAGGAAATGTCAGGAGACCTTTCTCTTCTTGATTTCCATGATACTGGGCTCTTTTGGTTCTCCTGCTACATGCATGGCCATTTAATCTCAATCTCCACATATCTCCAGGCTCTTTTCTTGGCCCTTTAGTATTTCCACTCCCTTCCACATCTCATGACCTGCCATAACACTCTCTAACTACTTGATCTCAGCAACAATGCTTTGAATGACTGTTTCTAAGCATAAGACTCCCACAAATATATGAATAGAATTTATCACTTTTGAAAGCAAGGTTCACATGGCCAACTGCTTATAACTGATTTCTCAACCTGGAGGTTGTGTTGGTGTTGCAGATTAAACATGTCCTCAATGTGACTAATTTTTTTTTCCCATAAAATTGACCCTTCCTCCCAACTTACCCATTTCTCTTGACAGCATCCAAGAGGTGGACTTCACTAAGACACACTTCCATTTACTCTGACACCCACATCTTTATATTTGACTTTCATTCTGACTTACGACCTGTATCCAATTGATTATGGTCAACTTGTGTAGATTCTGTTTTCACTTCTCCCACATGTATTCTATCTTGCCTCCTCACTTGTCCACTGACCCAAGTAAGACTCTCATCCCCTCTTGCTTACACTATTCTAATACGCTAGTGAGACAGGCATCCAAACTACCTAACACATCAAGTCACTCTAACGGAAAGAGTAGCTGAAATGTGACAGACAAGTCAAGCTACCACCAAAATGCCTTGGAAACTAATGGAGATAACCCAGAACTGCTACACCAGAGCCTTTATGATTGACACTTTCATGTCAGTGACTCCTGCCCCTAAACCATGGGTGGGGAATCTGTAGCCAGGAGGCTACATGTGCCCCTCAAGCCTCTTGGATGCAGCCCTTTGAGTGACTCCAAGTTTTAAAGAACAAATCCTTTTATTAAGTTGATGTGTGAAGTGTTGATTCTATCAAGGAGACCCATGTGAGGACCTAGAGGACTGCAGGTGGCCTTGAGGCCACAGGTTCCCTGCTCCTGCTCTAGATCATTGGCTCTGCTTTGAACCCAGGCCAAGCAGTCATCCTTTCAATGAGGAGCAATCATTGTAGAGGAGGGATCCACCTTCTTCAGCACCACCACTACCAGTCACTAAACACCTGACTTTGGCAGGCAGGTAAATCCAAGTTTCCTGGGACTGGCAGCTCAGCTTTGCAGACTGTTCCTACTTCCATCCCAGTCTCCCCCACCCACAGACAGGGAAGGAACTCCTGGCAACTGCTTCTGTAGGTACTGAAGGCAGAACTACTAAAGACTAGAAAAGTCCTACCAACAGAGCCCTGGGAACTATCCAATGGTTCAGTATCACAAAACATATGTTTCTTATCAGTGGAATTGCCATTGAATGTGCTGCATTACCATCAGTTGGGTTACCGTGCCCTAAAGACCACAAGGCCTTTCCAACTGACATGCAGCTGAAATTTCATACTCTGGCCTATCTCCATAACACTGAGCACATAGTAGGTACTTAATAAATGGTATTTTTATCGAAAGGCTTCAAGTTCAATTTCCTACTTCGAGTGTCTCTCCTTTAAAATGAAGACTCTGCACAACTAACAACTTGAAATTCCTGTGGCAGAGTTATGACCATGTCATTGCTCTTCTCCAAAGTCTGCAGGGGCTCCCTGTTGCCTCCCTAACGTGACTCTTCCATGCATCCACAGCTGGCTCCAACCTAATTGTCCAGATTTAGTGTGTGTTAGTCCTCATCCTAAACTTTGCATTCTTGCAAAACTTGCCTGCTGGCTATATTATTTCATAACTCTTAGCTTTTGCCCTGGATGTCCCCCATACCTGGAATTCATGACCAAAGTCTCTTCCAATCAGAATCTATTACTTCCTTCAAGGTCCTGCTCAGGGGGTCTCTCCTACTTGAAACTTTTTTGGGTTCCCACATTTACTAGGGTTTTCTCTGTCCTCAAATTACCTTGTACTTATCTATGAATTTGTTGCAATCTTCTAGGAGAACATATCCTCCTGAAGGACAGGAACTACTTCCTTTCAAGAAGAGATGGTTTCATTCACCATATGTTTCTCTCCTGTATCTGGCACAGTGCCTGACACATAGTAGGCAATAAAGAAATTCTCATTAATTGAATGATTTACTTTTACCTTTGTATCCCCAGAGCATTAAAAAAGGTAAAGATTTGGTCCTATTGTTGAAGTTCTTCTGCTGCTACCAAAGTTTCGACAAAATGACCAATGCTTGCCTGACATCATTGCTAGTGGAGATATCACTCATAGAGCCCTTGAGTCACATCATCCATGACCTAAGATGCTAAAACACCAGGAGTCCTGATTCGATTGTTTATTTGAAACCTTTATGTCTCTCCCCCAAAACCCAAGCAGCTAGAATCCAAATCCCAAATTCAATCCTCTTACCTGTGAGAACGATGCAGCCACATTCTTCAAATTCAATTGCAGGAGGTTGCCAATAAGGGGAAGAGGAGTAGGACCTGGTGGGAGTTTCCCCCTTTTGAGTCCTTGCATCCATAGAGACAAGATCAGGAAAACGACAAAAGCCAGGAGGGCAGTCGTGCTGAGGCCCCAAGGATCCATTGCCCTGGGAGATGGTCCTACAGCTCTCAGAGGTACCAGATCTGTCACCACACTTTTATAATCACTGGTAGATAACAGGGGTTGGGAACACCCAGCCAATAAACAGATAGTCCTTGTGAGCAAACAGGATAAGTTTTCCATTAACTAAGATAAACTGTGCTTAATTGATTTCTTAACCTTGCTTTTTCTTTCTCCACCATGAAAAACATTCTTCTTGAGAGAGAAGATGTCAACAAAATAGGCATTGACATGCCCTGCCTTCTTTCTGACCTCTTTAAGTAGTGGTCCACTTACCTGAGGGGCCTTCCTCACATCTATCCCTTTCTTCTTCTTCTTACTTAAACCTTTGGTGTCCTGTCCCCAACATTTTTACTTCCTTCAATATTTTCTAAGCTTTAGTCTTTCTAATCCTGATCTGTCAGGTTGACACCTTTCTTTGTATAACTCCTTGATGATACTCATCCTCCAATCATCCTTTGTACATGTGCTTATATACTAAAGACACCTCAAGAAGAGCATGAGCCCATCTCTCCACAAACCTGCACCATTCTAGCCCACAGATCTCAGATTGAGACTGTAGCCAAAGGTAGTTTTTTTTTTCTAATCTTCCTCATTGGATTGGTGTAGAACACATTTCTCTGTTCATACTGACCTGCATTTCATGTCAGATTCAAGACTCTGAAAATGACATCAGAAAGTATGTCTTGCCCCATGTTTGACTCGTCCACAGATCTTCAAAGCTTCAAAGATAGCCTAATGTGCTATCAATGGTCAACACATGGAGAGCACATCACAATGACCTGTGCACACCTGGGTAGGGTCTCAGTTAGTCGCCATTCACTTATCACCCTCTCTTCTTTTCATAGAAAGTCCATCACCTGCCAAGTTTGTCTAAAGGTGCTACTCCACCAAAGTTTCTTGCTGTGTTGGAACAAGGGAGATTCTGAGAGTTTCAGAAAGAGCATAAAAAGATAAATAAATAAGGACAGTGAAAGCTATATTTTTTTCTGTGAAGCCAGCTCTTAAATATTTACCAGCTCACCCCTATATCATGCCCCTGTGGAGGATTTTTAAGAGTACTTAAAGGAGAGCTGCTTATCCTGCAGAAGTATGACTGTCTTACATTGTCCATTGTTAGAGGGAGTTCCTTCATTGACACAATCACAAAACCCTCATTATATGTAATAATAATGATAATAATAATATTTTTGTGACACTTTCTATGTCCCAGGTACTGTGCTAAAAGCTTTAGAATTATTGTCTTATTTAATCCTCACAACTATATGAGTAAGTAGATGCTATTAATATCCCCATTTCACAGATGAGGACACTAAGACATATGGTGGTTGAGTGACTAGAGAATAATAGCATAAATACCAGCCTGACCTTGGTCAAGTCACTTCTTATCCCTAGACTTCAATTTCTTTCCCTGATTACTGACAGGGTTAGACTAGAAGACCTAGTTCTCAAACTCTTATGATGTTGTGATTTCACCCACCAGTCAGATCGTCTCCATCCAGTTAAAACGTTATGAAATTTGAGCACAGAGATATGAAGAGATTTACACAGGGCCATAAACTCAATGAGTGTCTGCCAGAACTCATATCCTTCCTGAACTATGGACTCGCTCAAACTGAGATGAACTTCTTTCTTTGTTTATAAGAGACGTGGAACCTGGTGATCAATCATGTACTCTTTTGAATCTAGCATGAACTTTGGAGCAAATTTACATTGCTTTTTTTCATCTTCTAGTATTTTTTTAATTTATTTTTAGTTTTCATCATTCACTTAAATAAGATTTTGAGTTTCAAACTTTCTCCCTCTCCCTCCCTTCTCCCCTCCCTAACATGGCATACAATATGATATAGGCAATACTTACATATTCATATTAAACATATTTTTACATTAGTCATGTTGTGAAGAAGAATTAGAACCAATTGGAAGGGCCATGAAAAAGAAGAAACAAAGCAAAACAAAAAAGAGAAAGCAAATAGTATGTTTCAATCTGCATTCAGACTCCATAGTTCTTCTGCATATGTATAGCATTTTCCATCATGACCCTTTTGGAGATATCTTAAATCCTTCATTACTAAGAAGAGCTAAGTGTACCAAAGTTAGTCATCACACAATCTTGCTGTTTCTGTGTAAGATGTTCGCTTGGTTCTACTCACTTCATTCAGCATCAGGTCATGTAGGTCTTTCCAAGATTTTCTGAAATCTGTCTTCTCATCATTTCTTATGAAACAATACTATTCCATTACATTCAAATACCATAACTTGCTCAGCCTTTCCCAAATTGATGGGCATCGCCTCAGTTTCCAATTCTTGGCCACCATAAAAAACTGTTATAAATATTTTTGTACATGTGTGTCCATTTCCCATTTTTAAGATCTCTTTTAGGACACAAACGTAGAAGTGTCTGGGTGCTGGGTCAAAAGGTATGCAAAGTTTTTTTTTTAATATATTAGCCTCCTTTTATTTAATTTATTTAATATTTTTAGTTTTCAGCATTGATTTTCACAAGGATTTGAATTACAAATTTTCTCCCCATTTCTACCCTCCCCCCAACTCTAGGATAGCATGTGTTCAGGTTGCCCCGTTCCCCAGTCAGCCTTCACTTCTGTCACCCCACTCCCCCCTTCCCCTTTTCCCTTACTTTCTTGTAGGACAGGATAAATTTCTATGCCCCATTGCCTGTGTATCTTATTTCCTACTTGCATGCAAAAACTTTATTTTTGTGAGTATCTGTTTTTAAAACTTTGATTTCCAAATTCACTCCACTCTTCCCTCCCCACCCACCCTCCTTAACAAGTCAAGTAATTCAACATAGGCCACATGCATATCGTTATGTAAAACCTTTCACAATATTCATGTTGTGAAAGACTAACTGTATTTTGCTCCTTCTTAACCTATGCCACTTTATTCATTTTTCTCCCTTGACCCTGTCCCTTTTTGAAAGTGTTTGTTTTTGATTACCTCCTCCCCCTATTTGCCCTCCCTTCTATAGTACCCCCTTTTTTATCTCCTTCCTCCTTCTTTCCTGTGGTATAAGATACCCAATTGATTGTGTATGTTATTCCCTCCTCAGGTCAAATTCGATGAGAGCCAGATTCACTCATTCCCCCTCAACTGCCCTTGCTTCCCTTCCTACAGAACTGCTTTTTCTCACCACTTTTATGTGACATAATTTACCTCATTTTATCTCTCCCTCTCTCCGTCTCAATATATTCCTCCCTCATCCTTAATCTGATTTTATTTTTTTTAGATATCATCCCTTCAGATTCAACTCACACTTTGAACTCCTTATATATGTGTGTGTGTGTGTGTGTGTGTGTGTGTGTGTGTGTGTGTGTGTGTGTATGTATATTCCCTTCAGCTACCCTAATACTGAGGTCTCATGAATTACATACATCATCTTTTCATGTAGGAATGTAAACAAAACTGTTCAACTTTAGCAAGTCCCTTATTATTTCTATTTCCTGTTTATCTTTTCAAGCTTCCCTTGATTCTTGTGTTTGAAAGTCAAATTTTATATTCAGCTCTGATCTTTTCAATTAGAAAGCTTAAAAGTCTTCTATTTTGTTGAAAATCCATATTTTGCCTTGGAGCATGATACTCAGTTTTTCTAGGTAGGTGATTCTTGGTTTTAATCCTAGCTCCATTGACCTCCAGAATATCACATTCCAAGCCTTTCGATCCCTTAATGTAGAAACTGCTAGAGCTTGTGTTATTCTAATTTTGTTTTCACAATACTCAAATCATTTCTTTCTGGCTGCTTGCAGTATTTTCTCCTTTATCTGGGCTGTGTGCTCTGGAATTGAGCGACAATATTCCTAGGAGTTTTCTTTGGAGATCTTTTTCAAGAGGTGATCGGTGGATTTTTTCAATTTTTGTTTTACCTTCTGGCCCTAGAATATCAGGGCAGTTCTCCTTGATAATTTCTTGAAAGATGATATCTAGCCTTTTTTTTTTGATCATGGCTTTCAAGTAGTGCAATAATTTTTAAATTATCTCTCCTGGATCTGTTTTCCAGGTCAGTGGTTTTACCAATGAGATATTTCACATTGTCTTCCATTTTTTCATTCCTTTGGTTCTGTTTTATAATATCTTGATTTCTCATCAAGTCACTAGCTTCCACTTGCTCCAATCTAATTTTTAATACAGTATTTTCTTCAGTGGTCTTGTGGACCTCCTTTTCCATTTGGTTAATTCTGCCTTTCAAGGCATTCTTCTCCTCATTGGCTTTTTGGAGCTCTTTTGCCATTTGAGTTAGTCTATTTTTGAAGATATTATTTTCTTCAGAATTTTTGGGAGTCTCCTTTACCAAGTCATTGACTTGTTTTTCATGGTTTTCTCGCATCACTCTCATTTCTCTTCTGAATTTTTCCTCTACTTCTCTAAGTTGCTTTTCCAAATTCTTTGTGAGCTCTTCCATGCCCTGAGACCAGTTCATGTTTTTCTTGGAGGTTTTTGAAGTAGGCTCTTTGACTTTGTTGACTTCTTCTGGCTGTATGTTTTGATCTACTTTGGCACCAAAGAAAGATTCCAAAGTCTGAGTCTGAATCTGAGTCCGTTTTCACTACCTGGCCATGTTCCCAGCCAAGTTACTTGACCCTTGAGTTTTTTGGCTGGGTATGACTGTTTGTAGAGTATAGAGTACTTTGTCCCATGCTTGAGGGGCTGTGCTGTTTTTTTCAGAGCTTTTTCTACACAGCAAGCTCTGCCATACCAGCGCTACTCCTTCCCCAAGAACAGCCAGCCCAGACCGGACTCAGATCTAAACTAGTTCTGCACTCCCGCTCATATCTGCCATTTAATTCCTCCCACCAAGTGGGCCTGGGGAATGAAGCAATTGCAGCTGTAGCTCTGTAAGCAGCCTCAGAGCTGCATCACCTCCACTGCCCCCGGGGAGGTGGCCAAACCGTGTACTCCTTTCACTCTGTCTCAGTTTTGGGGTCTATCAAACAATAGATTACTATAGTCATTGACTACTATGTCTTGTGTACCTAACTTATTCCACTGATCCACCTCTCTAGTTCTTAATCAGGACCAAGGAGTTTTGATGACTACTGCGTTATAACACAATTTTAGATCTGGTATGGCTAGGCCTCCTTCCCTTCCACTTGTTTTCATTAATTCCCTTGATATTCTGGACCTTTTGTTCTTCCAGATCAATTTAATATTGTTTCTAGCTCTATAAAATATATTTTGGTAGTCTTGTATGGCACTGAATAAGTAAATTAATCTAGGTAGAATGCTCATTTTTTATTATATTAAATCAGAGTAGCCATGAGCAGCTGACATTTTTCCATTTATTTAGATATGACTTTATTTGTGTGAAAAGTGTTTTGTAATTGTGTTCACATAGTTCCTGGGTCAGGTTACATTCTTTAAAACTTATCTCTACCTAATCCAGAAGTGTTATTGTTTCATTCTCGCTAGTTGTTTTCACCCAGATGGAAGATACATGGTGCAAGGGCAAGAAAAGTGATGTGGATTTGGGAGGGAGGGAGCTTTAAATCAATCTTGTGATCAATTTCTATGCTGAAGTTCAGTTTGGAGGTAATAATGAAAAGTACATCATTATCAGACCTTTACAAGCCTTTACACTCATACACAGCCATAATTACAGAATTGTGTAGTGTAAAGTACAATTTGGGTGCAACTTTGACTACTCTGACAATCACAAGTTTCCTGTGAGGGCAGCTATGCACATAATGAGGAGGCATGGTATCCTGGGAAGGGACCTAGACTTGGAATCGGAGGAAATGGTTTCAAATGCAAGCTCTACTGATGACTCCCTATGTGACCTTGGTCGAGTCACTTGCCCTACCTAGGGCTTCAGTTTATCAAATGCAGCCAATACCCTCATTGACTTCCAAGTCCCCTTCAACTCTACATCTATGATCCTATGACTCTCTTTAGCGCTTTATGATTCACCAAGCTCTTTACAGACATTGTTTCTTTTAATTCTCATGAGAATTATGTAAGGTGAGTGGGGCAAGCATTACTCAGATCCTTTTCCAAATGCAAAAACCTAAGCCCTGAGTGATTCATTGTTTTGTGTTAGTCTCTTAGCTTCAAGTATTTTTCTTGTAAAGAAAATATGTTAGGATTGTGATTCTTGATCCACTCTGCTATCCATTCCCATTTTATGGCAGAGTTTATCCCATTCACATCCACTGATATGATTACTAACTGTGTATTTCCCTTCATCCTATTCTTCTTACACTTTGTCTTCTCTCCTTTCACCCTTTCACTCTTCACCAATGGTTTGCTTCTGCCCACCACCTCCCCGGATCTGCCGTCATTTCTGTCAGTCCCCACCCCATCCCTTTACTTGATCTCCTCCCCTCCTACTTTCCTGTCAGGTAAAACAGATTTCTATATTCAACAGTTTCTCTCTTTGAGCCAATACTTATGAGAGTAATGTTCGAGTGATGCTCTTCTCCCACTTTCCCATTTTCCACTCCACTGTAATAGGTCCTTAGTGCCTCTTCATGTAAAACTTTACTACATTCCTCCTCTCCCTTCCCTCTGCACCTTAGTCATTCCTCTTTATCATCCTTTAAATTTTTCATGTCATTCCCGACAATTCACCTTATGCCCATACCCTGTCTCTATGTATATTCTTTCCATCTGTACTGTTAGTGATAAAATTTTCAAGAATTACAAGTATCATCTTCCCCTGTAGGAATGCAAAGAGTCCAGCTCCCTTGAATTCCTTATGCTTTCTTTCCCCCTTTTGCCTCCTTATGCATGTCTTGGATCTTGAAATTGCAAGTCTGTTTTTTGGTTTACTTCTGGTCTTCTTATGAAAGCTTGAAATCCCTTTATTTTGTGGAATATCCATTGTTTCTCTCGACATACTATGCTTACTTATGCTAGGTAAGTGATTCTTGGGTGTAACTCTAACTCCTTTGCCTCCTGGAATATTATTTTCCATGACCTTTGATCCTTTAATACTGCAGCTACCAAGTCCTGTGTAATCCTGATTATGCCTCCTCAATATTTGAATTATTTCTTGTTTTCCACTTGTAGTATTTTTTTTGTTGGCCTGAGAGTTCTGAAATTTGGATATTAAGTTCCTTGGAGGTTTTGTTTGGGGATCTCTTTCCTGAGGTGATTAGTGAATTCCTTCAATGCCTATTTTGCCCTCTCATTCCAGGACATCAGGGCAGTTTTCCTTGATAATTTCTTGAAAGATGCTGTCCAGGTCCTCCTTTTCATGTCAGGGGGTCCAGTGATTCTGATATTGTTTTCCAGGTCAGTATTTTCCCCATAGGAAATTGTATATTTTCTTCCATTTTTTTTCATTCTTTTGATTTTGTTTGACTGATTCTTGTTGTCTAATAGCATCATTAGCTTCCACTTGCCCAACTCTGACTTTTAAGGATTTGTGTTCCTCAATCAGATTTTGTACTTTCTTTTCCATTTGGCCAATTGTACGTTTTAAGCATTTGTTTTCTTTTTCCAAACTTTTGATAATGTTTTCATAGTACTCTTGTATCACCCTGAGCTCTTTTCCCCATTTTTCTTCTACCTCTCTTATAGGATTTCTAATCATCTTTTTGAGGTCTTCCATAAGTTCTCTCTTGGATTGAGAACACTTTCCATTTTCCTTCGGGGTTTTGCCCACAGGTGTTTTGACACTGTTGTCCTCTTCTGAGTTTGTGTCTTGGTCTTCCCTGTCACTATAATAACTTTATATGGTCAGGATCTTTTTCCTGTTTTTTGATCCTTTTGGTGGGGGTAGGGAGAGGACTTTTTTCTTTCTTTCAAATTTGATCTCTGCTTCAAGATTGAAAGTGTCTCTGGAGGCAGCTAGTTGGCACAGTGAGTACAGCACCTGCCCAGGATTCAGGACTTCCTGAGTTCAAATCCGGGCTCAGACACTTGACACATTTATTAGCTGTGTGTCCCTAGACAAGTCACTTAACCCCAATTTCCCTGCCATCTCCTCTACAAAAAAAAAAAGAAAAGAAAATGGGTCTGTATAAGACTTCTTCTGTCAGTGGCTGCTGGTCCTGGCTGTTCATGTGGTCTTGAAGTATAATGCCTCTATATGTTCCTGAATCCTTGGCCATTTAGATTGTAATACCAATGATCCTGGAGGGGTGGAGATATAATGGTATTCAGGCTGGGACCTTTTTACTCTTTTCACTTTTGGAATGCTAAGGCAATCAAGCGGCTTTAATGAGTCTTGCCTTTGCTTGAATTGAGAGTCATTTATTGGAAACAATGTATATGAGGTGGTGCTAGTGATTAAAGATCTTTTCCCACACCCTTTTGCTAGTTAGGCACTGAGCCCTCAGGATCCTAAACAGGGTGTAGGTGCTGTGAGGTGGGTATTTTGCTTTTGGGGGTACACTCATTGGCAAAGTGTTGGTGATGAGACTCTGGATACTCATCGAGGCCCTCCTGGCTTTGAAAAAACCAGATGTTGGTGCTTCTCTCTCTCTCTCTGGTAACTATGTATGTAATGCCTTGATCAGACAAAGGCCTGTCCATTGATCTGTTTATATTTTCTGTTTGTAATTTCCATTTGTATTTGCTCTGAATTTCAGGTTGCTGACTTTTCCCCCTGAACTAAGTGAATGATATGTGTATGTTTAATTAAAGTGAGATTGTTAATGCCTTAAAGTTGCTTTCCTTACAAAAGCAGATCAAAGAACTTGTGCTAGCAGCCCTCCTGTGCACTCTTATTGTTTGTCTTACACCTCCACAGCAGCTACTAGCAACATTGTTGTTACAGGTTATTTACCTGGAGCTGCATTGATGTTGCCCTGAGACCCATGGGGGATCTCCATGTGTGGTGCTGTGTTGAGGGGGTGTGCTGGAGGTGGCTGCTGGAGGCTGTAGGGGGCTGGCAGCTTACTTGTTGCTGAGCAGAGCTCCTAGTAGTTGTATCTGGCATATGTTGAGGTCTAGTGGGCTTTTTCTGCATTTCCCCAGGGACAAACTGAAGCCTGTGGAGGTCTGGCCACCTGAGGGTGCGTATTTTTCCTGGACTATGCTGAAGTAATGTGGTTCTGGCCTACTTTCTCTGTGAACAAGAAGATGCTTGTTTACCTGGGGCTACACTGATGCAAGTGGAATTGTGGCCAGTGAAAGATTCCTGCCTGCCTAGAGCCAAGCTGGAGCCTGGGGAGTCCCAGCTGCTTGAGGATGCTGCCCCAACCCCCTGGGCTGGGAGCTGTGCTGAAGCACATGGAAATTCAGCCACTGGAAGATGCCCATTTACCTAGAGCTACACTGTAGTATGGGGTGCCTCTCGAAGCTGAATTCTGCTAGTTCCCCTGATTATGCTGAGGCCCATGAGGGATGCTGGTATTGGTGTTTGCCTTCTCCATCATGTTGGGGCTCAGGATCTCCTGCTGGTTTGCTGAGGTGGGGCTTTCTGAGGCTTTTCCTGTCCTGGAATGAGCTCCCCTTTTTACTGGAGGGAGACATCCATTTCATACGTATTCTCCAAATCTCCCAGGATGAGAAACCACTCCACCCCCTGTTTCTTCTGGCTCCCCTTTTCCAGGATTTATTTTTGGGTGCTATTTGATGGTTATTTGGAAGTGAATATTGGAGAGCAACAGTGATTTACTGCTTACTCGGCCACCTTGGCTCCCAAATGTCCTCAGCACTCCCATTCCAGAATATTCTTCTTGAGATAGAAGATGGCAGCAAAATAAGCATTGACATGCTCTGCCTTCGTTCTGTCCTCTTTGAGTAGTTTCCAACTTGCCTTAGGAGTTCTACCCATTATCTACCCCTTTCTCCTTGTTGCTTGAACCTTTGATGCCAGCAACATTTTGACACCCTTGAATGTCTTCTGAGTTTTAGTCTTCCTGACCCTGATCTGTCAGGTTAATGCATTTTCCTGTGTCAGTCCTCGAAAATGCCCTCCAACCATTCTTGGTATATGCCCTCATCTACTAATGACACCTCAAGTAGGGCCTCAACCCATCTCTCTCACAGAAATCCATGGATTACCTGCCCAATTCTAGTTTGGAAAACGATCACACATTTCACATGGGGACTATAGCCATAGGTACTTTTATTCTTTCTAGTTTTCCTCCTTGGATTGATATGGAACATATTACTCTGTTCATACTGGCTTCTGCTTCCATATCAGGTACAAGACTCTAAGCATCACATCAGAATGTATGCCCTGCCCCGCGTTTGACTTGCCCACAGATCTTTACACTTTCAAAGATAACCTAATATACCTTTAATGATCAGCACAGAGAAAGCACTTAAACAACTGTGCAGAGCTGAGTAGGGTCTCACCTAGTCACCATTCATTTCTCACCCTCCCTTCCATTCATGGAAAGTACATCACTAAGTTTGCTCTTTCACCAAAGCTTCTTGCTCTGTTGCGACAAAGTTGATTTTGAGAGCTTCAGAAAGAAGATAAAAAGATGAAGAAACAAGGTTCTTGCCCAACGGCATGTTAGAGCTGGCTTAGGCCATCTCGAGAGGGCTGGTTGTTAAATTCTAAGTGTGACCATTTACATCTTAGATATCTGACTAATATCACAAATCAGATATTGATTTATCGTTTTATTTCTAGACATTAAAAAGTGATGAAGAAAGTGTTAATAGCACAGATTCAACTTAAAAATACAACAGGTATATATTTTATGGGAATCTGGCAGTCAAACATTTACCAGACCACCCCTGCATCTTGCCCTGGTGGAGGAATTTTAAGAGTACTTAAAGAAGAACTGCCTATCCTGGAAAGGTATGACTGGATTAACTTTTCCATTGTTAGAGGAAATTCCTTCATTGGTACTATTGGTCTGTAATTGTAATAATGAAAAAAAGAATATTTATGTGACACTTTTTATGTCCCAGGTACCATTCTAAAAGCTTTATTAATATTATCTCATTTAATCTTCACAACAATATAAGTAAGTACATTCTATTATTATCCCCATTTTACAGATGAGGAAATTGAGCCAAAGGGTGGTTGAATCGCTAGAGAATAATAGCAAAACTGCCATCCTGTCTCTACCTACTGTTAACATCCTGTCCTTGGTCAAGTCCCTTCCTATCCCTAGACTTCACTTTCCTTACCTGGTTACTGAGAGTATTGGAATAGAAGAACTAGTTCTCAGACACTGAACTCTTGTGATCCTGTGATTCTCCCCCACCCCAACCCCTACCCCCATCCCCACCCCCACCAGTCAAATCTTCCCCACCCAGTTAAAAGGTTGGGAAATCTGAGCACAGAGATATGAAGGAATTTACACAAGGTCATAAACTCAATGAGGGGCAGGCAGAACTGGGATCCTGACTGAACTATGGACTCTCTCAAACTGAGATGAACTTCTTTCTTTGGTTATAGGAGATGTGGAGCCTGGTGACTAATAATGAATTCCTTTGAATTTAGCATGAACTTCTGAGCAGATTTACATTTCTTTTAAAATTATCGGTTTACCTAACAGAGCACTGTTATTGATTAATGCCTGATGATTGGTTTCACACAGATGGAAGATGCATGTTGTAATGATGAGAAAGAGTGATGTGATGTTCATAAACAGCCTTTAGCACTGTCATGGTGGGGAGCCAGAAGGATTCCATTTGGGTGGTAAAGTCCTCCACATGTTCCCATTTGGGGATAAAATGGTACTGGGTGCATCAAACCTCCAAACATTGCAGAGCATTCTGGACAAGAAGGAATTCTACTGCATTCCAATTTCTATACTGATGTTCAGTTTGGAGGTAATAATGAGAAGAAGTACATCATTGTTAGACCTTTACAGAGCTTTTAAACTCACACGCACCATAATTACAGAATTTTGTAGTGTAAAGTGCAATTTGGGTGCACTTTATGGGTCTGTATCAGGCTTCTTCTGTCAGTGGCTGCTGGTCCTGGCTGTTCATGTGGTCTTGAAGTATAATGCCTCTATATGTTCCTGGATCCTTGGCCATTTAGATTGTAATACCAATGATCCTGGAGGGGTGGAGATATAATGGTATTCAGGCTGGGACCTTTTTACTCTTTTCACTTTTGGAATGCTAAGTCAATCAAGTGGCTTTAATGAGTCTTGCCTTTGTTTGAATTGAGAGTCATTTATTGGAAACAATGTATATGAGGTGGTGCTAGTGATTAAAGATCTTTTCCCACACCCTTTTGCTAGTTAGGCACTGAGCCCTCAGGATCCTAAACAGGGTGTAGGTGCTGTGAGGTGGGTATTTTGCTTTTGGGAGTACACTCATTGGCAAAGAGTTGGTGATGAGACTCTGGATACTCATCGAGGCCCTCCTGGCTTTGAAAAAACCAGATGTTGGTGCTTCTCTCTCTCTCTCTGGTAACTATGTACGTAATGCCTTGATCAGACAAAGGCCTGTCCATTGATCTGTTTATATTTTCTGTTTGTAATTTCCATTTGTATTTGCTCTGAATTTCAGGTTGCTGACTTTTCCCCCTGAACTAAGTGAATGATATGTGTATGTTTAATTAAAGTGAGATTGTTAATGCCTTAAAGTTGCTTTCCTTACAAAAGCAGATCAAAGAACTTGTGCTAGCAGCCCTCCTGTACACTGTTGTTGTTTGTCTTACACCTCCACAGCAGCTACTAGCAACATTGTTGTTACAGGCTATTTACCTGGTGCTGCATTGATGTTGCCCTGAGACCCATGGGGGATCTTCATGTATGGTGCTATGCTGAGGGGGTGTGCTGGATGTGGCTGCTGGAGGCTGTAGGGGGCTGGCAGCTTACTTGTTGCTGAGCAGAGCTCCTAGTAGTTGTATCTGGCATATGTTGAGGTCTAGTGGGCTTTTTCTGCATTTCCCTAGGGACAAACTGAAGCCTGTGGAGGTCTGGCCACCTGAGGGTGCCTATTTTTCCTGGACTATGCTGAAGTAATGTGGGTCTGGCCTACCTTCTCTGTGAACAAGAAGATACTTGTTTACCTGGGGCTACACTGATGCAAGTGGAATTGTGGCCAGTGAAAGATTCCTGCCTGCCTAGAGCCAAGCTGGAGCCTGGGGAGTCCCAGCTGCTTGAGGATGCTGCCCCAACCCCCTGGGCTGGGAGCTGTGCTGAAGCACATGGAAATTCAGCCACTGGAAGATGCCCATTTCCCTAGAGCTACACTATAGTATGGGGTGCCTCTCCAAGCTGAATTTTGCTAGTTCCCCTGATTATACTGAGGCCCATGAGGGATGCTGGTATTGGTGTTTGCCTTCTCCATCATGTTGGGGCTCAGGATCTCCTGCTGGTTTGCTGAGGTGGGGCTTTCTGAGACTTTTCCTGTCCTGGAATGAGCTCCCCTTTTTACTGGAGGGAGACATCCATTTCATACGTATTCTCCAAATCTCCCAGGATAAGAAACCACTCCACCCCCTGTTTCTTCTGGCTCCCCTTTTCCAGGATTTGTTTTTGGGTGCTATTTTATGGTTATTAGGAGGTGAATATTGGAGAGCAACAGGGATTTACTGCTTACTCTGCCATCTCGGCTCCCAAATGTCCTCGGCACTCCCACTCCAGAATATTCTTCTTGAGATAGAAGATGGCAGCAAAATAAGCATTGACATGCTCTGCCTTCTTTCTGTCCTCTTTGAGTAGTTTCCAACTTGCCTTAGGAGTTCTACCCATTATCTACCCCTTTCTCCTTGTTGCTTGAACCTTTGATGCCAGCAACATTTTGACACCCTTGAATGTCTTCTGAGTTTTAGTCTTCCTGACCCTGATCTGTCAGGTTAATGCATTTTCCTGTGTCAGTCCTTGAAAATACACTCTAACCATTCTTGGTATATGCCCTCATCTACTAATGACACCTCAAGTAGGGCCTCAACCCATCTCTCTCACAGAAATCCATGGATTACCTGCCCAATTCTAGTTTGGAAAACGATCACACATTTCACATGGGGACTATAGCCATAGGTACTTTTATTCTTTCTAGTTTTCCTCCTTGGATTGATATGGAACATATTACTCTGTTCATACTGGCTTCTGCTTCCATATCAGGTACAAGACTCTAAGCATCACATCAGAATGTATGCCCTGCCCCGCGTTTGACTTGCCCACAGATCTTTACACTTTCAAAGATAACCTAATATACCTTTAATGATCAGCACAGAGAAAGCACTTAAACAACTGTGCAGAGCTGAGTAGGGTCTCACCTAGTCACCATTCATTTCTCACCCTCCCTTCCATTCATGGAAAGTACATCACTAAGTTTGCTCTTTCACCAAAGCTTCTTGCTCTGTTGCGACAAAGTTGATTTTGAGAGCTTCAGAAAGAAGATAAAAAGATGAAGAAACAAGGTTCTTGCCCAACGGCATGTTAGAGCTGGCTTAGGCCATCTCGAGAGGGCTGGTTGTTAAATTCTAAGTGTGACCATTTACATCTTAGATATCTGACTAATATCACAAATCAGATATTGATTTATCGTTTTATTTCTAGACATTAAAAAGTGATGAAGAAAGTGTTAATAGCACAGATTCAACTTAAAAATACAACAGGTATATATTTTATGGGAATCTGGCAGTCAAACATTTACCAGACCACCCCTGCATCTTGCCCTGGTGGAGGAATTTTAAGAGTACTTAAAGAAGAACTGCCTATCCTGGAAAGGTATGACTGGATTAACTTTTCCATTGTTAGAGGAAATTCCTTCATTGGTACTATTGGTCTGTAATTGTAATAATGAAAAAAAGAATATTTATGTGACACTTTTTATGTCCCAGGTACCATTCTAAAAGCTTTATTAATATTATCTCATTTAATCTTCACAACAATATAAGTAAGTACATTCTATTATTATCCCCATTTTACAGATGAGGAAATTGAGCCAAAGGGTGGTTGAATCGCTAGAGAATAATAGCAAAACTGCCAGCCTGTCTCTACCTACTGTTAACATCCTGTCCTTGGTCAAGTCCCTTCCTATCCCTAGACTTCACTTTCCTTACCTGGTTACTGAGAGTATTGGAATAGAAGAACTAGTTCTCAGACACTGTACTCTTGTGATCCTGTGATTCTCCCCCACCCCAACCCCTACCCCCATCCCCACCCCCACCAGTCAGATCTTCCCCACCCAGTTAAAAGGTTGGGAAATCTGAGCACAGAGATATGAAGGAATTTACACAAGGTCATAAACTCAATGAGGGGCAGGCAGAACTGGGATCCTGACTGAACTATGGACTCTCTCAAACTGAGATGAACTTCTTTCTTTGGTTATAGGAGATGTGGAGCCTGGTGACTATTAATGAATTCCTTTGAATTTAGCATGAACTTCTGAGCAGATTTACATTTCTTTTAAAATTATCGGTTTACCTAACAGAGCACTGTTATTGATTAATGCCTGATGATTGGTTTCACACAGATGGAAGATGCATGTTGTAACGATGAGAAAGAGTGATGTGATGTTCATAAACAGCCTTTAGCACTGTCATGGTGGGGAGCCAGAAGGATTCCATTTGGGTGGTAAAGTCCTCCACGTGTTCCCATTTGGGGATAAAATGTTACTGGGTGCATCAAACCTCCAAACATTGCAGAGCATTCTGGACAAGAAGGAATTCTACTGCATTCCAATTTCTATACTGATGTTCAGTTTGGAGGTAATAATGAGAAGAAGTACATCATTATTAGACCTTTACAGAGCTTTTAAACTCACACGCACCATAATTACAGAATTTTGTAGTGTAAAGTGCAATTTGGGTGCACCTTTGACTCCTTTGACGTGACAAGTTTCCTGCGAGGCCAGCAGTGCACATAATGAGGTGACTTGGTATCCTGGGAAGGGAACTAGACTTGGAGTCTGGTTTCAAATGCATGCTCTGCTGATGACTCCCTATGTGACCTTGGTCAAGTCACTTGCCCTAACTAGGACTTCATTCAAATCTGCCAAATGAAGCCATGGGCCTCAGTGACTTCCAAGTTCCCATCCAGCTCTAGATCTATGATCCTATGACACGCTTTAGCACTTTAGGGTTTGCCAAGCTCTTTAGAGCCATTGTTTTCTTCAATTCCCATGAGATTTCTGTGAGGTGAGTGGGGCAAGCATTACTCAGGTCTTTTTTCAAATGCGAAAACCTGAGCCCTGAGTGATTCGGTGATTTACACAAATATGTTCAAGCAGGGAATGGCAGAGCAGGATTTGAACCCAAAAATTTTAACTGCACATAAAGTTTCTGCTAGTACAAACCCTTCCTATGATCATGCCAAGTATGAGCTATATCATTCTTAAAAGTTAGATGTGTGATTCCGTTAGAGCATGACTTCCTTTTGATAGATGTTCTTTCCCAATGCACGTTGACACTTTCTGTGAGACATACTGGTAGAGAGTTTTCTGAACTGTAAGTGATTTGTCCAAGGTTATCCAGCCAGTAAGTAAAACCAAGACTTCCTGACTCTCGGGCCAACACTTAATCTACTCTGCCACATGGAAATGCAATGTGGGGTTGGAAGTACAAAGGAGAACAAAAGACTGAGGAGCTTACATTAGCCTGCCAATCATTGACAATGCGTCAGGTCTTAGCCACTGAGTATTCTATAGCAGTTCTTTGACAACAGCTAATGGGATTTGGCCTTTATTTATCTGGAGGAGAAAAGAGCTGGCCAGGTTCAGGGTGCTTTTATATACACTGTACCCCACAAGTCAGAGATGGTTTGTAAACTTGAAAGTGGGGATAGTGAAGGAATTTTTAAAGGAAAAGGGGGAAGGTAAAAACTTATGATTGGTGTCTGGGAAGGGAGAAAAGAAAACTGCAGTCTGGGTGGAAGCATATTGCTTCGATCATGAAGCACCAATGCTGAGTATATTCTATTTTCGCCACCCTGTTCTAATTTGTGAAGGGAGAGTGAGGGACCAGAGAGGGAAAAGTGTAAGAGAACGGGATTTAGGTAATTACAATTAATATTCATAAATGTAAATGTACTCATACATAGAACTGAGGAGGATAGCAGAAAAGATTAGAAAGCAGCATACAACAATATGTCATTTATAAGAAACATACCTGAAACACAAGGGATTTGTACAGTTAAAATAAGAAATTAGAGCAAAACTTATTATTCCTGAACTACAAAAACATAGGAGTAGCAATCATGGTCTTAGCAATGACAAGAGCAAAAGTAGAATCAATTAAAACATAGAAACTATATTTTGCTGAAAGACAACATGGACATTGAAATAATATCGATAACATATATCCATAAAATTGCATACTATATACATACTTAAAGGAAAAGCTAAATAAGTTTCAGGTGGAAATTCGGAAGTTCACAGTATTTTTTGTCTTTTGTAGTTATATAGAATGGGATTTCCCTTTATATTTTTGCTTCTTGGGTTTTGTTTTAATTATATGGAAATAATGTTGATTTTTTTATATTTTTTTTATTTTTAGTTTACAACACTGGGTTCTACATAATTTTGAGTTCCAGATTTTCCTCCCTCCCTCCCCCTCTTCCTCCCCAAGATGGCATGGAATCCCATATAACTTCCACGTATAACTTGGCATCGAATTAAATTGCACACTAGTCAAGTTATAGAGAAGAATTATGATCAATAAAATGAATCATGAGAAGGAACAAACAGGACCCCCCCAAAAAACCAACCCAAAAATAAAAACAAAAGAGAGAAAAAAACTGGGAGGGAAAGGTTAGCAAGAAGTGTGCCTCAATCTACATTCATACTTCATAGTTCTTTCTCTGGATGTAGATAGCATTCTCCATCGTGAGTCCTTTGGAGTTGTCTTTGTTCCTTGCGTTTCTGAGAAGAGCGAAGTCTGTCAGGGTTGGTCTTCACAGAATCCATATATCTGTGGTTGTATATAATGTTCTCCTGGCTCTGCTCCGCTCACTCAGCATTATGTCGTGTAGGTTTTTCCACGTTGTTATGAAGTCCATATCATTGTGCTGGTAACCAAAATGGGCTTTTAGCACTTAGTTCAACAAGTGCCCTTGAAAAGTGTGGTTTGTTTCCTTTGGGTAATTCAGTGTATTTCATTGAGCCTTACTAGGTGCTAAGCCCCAGGCCCAAACCCCTATTAGGTGTAAAACCTATTTGGGTGTGGATTGGTAACTAAGGTGGAGCCCAAGGTGGGGCTAACTCAGGGGAGGACCTAGTTTACAAATGAGTTTGAGTGACAGGTTTGGGACATCAGAGGTTCTTAGACCGTGTGGGTTTAAGTCGCCTCTTTGTGACGCTTTTAGGTCACATGGGTGAGTCGCATGTTTGACTCACCCCTGATGATGAAAAAGATATAAAACCAGGGGTTGGCATTCTCTCTTTGGAGCTCTTTCCCACAGCCATGGTGGTGCAAGTGACTCTGGGACAGCCCTTGTTCTGAAGTCCAGGGCTGAAAATTTTTGCATCAATATTCATTAGGGAAATTGGTCTATAATTTTCTTTCTCTGTTTTCACTCTACCTGGTTTGGGTATTAGTGCCATATTTGTGTCACTCTCCCTCTTTATTCCCCTCCCTTGTCTTACCTTTTCCCACTTGCTACTTCTCCCCTCCCTTCTGACCACCCCTCTCCCTTTTTTCCCCCTTTCCCCTCCTACTTCCTGTAGGACAAGTTAGATTTCTATACATATCAGGGTATGTTATTCCTTTCTTGAACCAGATCAGATGACAGTAAAGCTCAAAGACTGCTCTTCTCCCTCCCTTCTTTTCCTCTACTATAAAATATTTTCATGCCTCTTCATTTGGTGTAATTTACCCTTTTCTACCACCTCAATACCTCTTCTCTCATAGCCCTCCCTTTACATCTCTTAATTATGTTTTTTATCCTTATCTCTGTTATTTTATAAAGGCATTCAAATCTATGTATATCCCTTTCAATTGTCATAATAGCTGTACTATTCTCAAGATGGATATATATATATATATGTATATATATAAAACATACATTAGATGATATAATCCTACATAAAGATGCAAATAATTTGCCCTTATTGATTAATAAGGTTTCTGGGGGGGGGGGGGTTCCCAATGTTTACCTTTTTATGTCTCTCTTGAGTTTTGTATTTGGAGATCAAATTTTCCATTGAGTTCTGGCCTTTTCATCAGGAAGGTCTGGAATTCCCTTATTCCATCGAATATCCATCTCCTTGCCTGAAAAATTATGCTTAGTTTTGCTGGGTAGTTGGTCCTTGGTTGTACGTCCAGCTCCTTTGCCTTTGGAATATCATGTTCCAATTTCTCCTGTCTTTTAATGTGGAAGCTGAGAGATCCTGCGTGATCCTGACTGTAGTTCCATGGTATTTGAATTGTTTCTTTTTGGCTGCTTGCAGTATTTTCTCCTTGACTTTGTAATTCTGAAATTTGGCTATAATATTTCTTGGTGTTTTCAGTTTGGGATCTCTTTCAGAGGGTGGTTAGTGAATTCTTTCAATGACTATTTTGCCCTCTGGTTCTAGGACCTCTGGGCAGTTGTCTTTGATAATTTCTTCGAAGATACTGTCAAGGCTCTTTTTCATCGTGGATTTCTGATAGACCAATAACTCTTAAATTGTCTCTCCTGGATCTATTTTCCAGGTCAGTTGTTTTCCCAATCTGATATTTCACATTTTTTTTCTATTTTTTCATTCTTTACATTTTGTTTTACTACTTCTTGATGCCTCATAAAGTCATTAGCTTTCACTTGCTTAACTCTAGTTTTTAGTGAGTCAGTGTTTTCATTTTGCTTTTGACTCTCCTTTTCCAATTGGTTGATTTTACCTTTCAGGGTGTCATTTTCTTTACTTAGATTCTGAATCTCCATAGCCATTTCGCCTGTCTTATTCTTTAAGGACTTGATTTCATTTTCCATTTTTTTTACCTCCCTAATTTGGTTTTTAAAATCCTCCTTTAGCTTTTTGGGCTGGAGACCAGTTCACATTACCTTTTGAGGTGTCAGATGTGGTTATTAGTGTCATCGCTATCCTCTTCCAAATTGGTATTTTGATCATGCCTGTCTTCATAAAAAGAATCAATGGTCCTCGGTGTTTCTGTGTTCTGTGTTGTTTAGCCTATTCCTGGCTTTACAATAAATTTCTGCTTTTCGGGCTCAGGGCTCTCTGTCCCAGCTTTCTTATTCTGGGGATTGCGAGTCTAGCTGTTGGCTTTGTGAATTATAGCCTTCAGTTTCCTGAGGTGTGGGGGAGGGGTCTGGCTCCCTGATGTCTCTTCCTCTGGGGTTGTTCTCCAGCACTGTTGCTCTTCAGCAATGGTCTCAGCTGTTTGTTGTTTGACCTGGTGTCTGGCACTTCCCCTGGGGGAGCAAGATTACATCTGGGCTCCTGGTCTTGACCCCTGCTGTCTCTGCCCCTCTGGGACTAATGAAATTCTACTATTTGGCCACTGAAGCTCCACTTCTATCTCCAGCGTTCTTTTTTTCCGAGGAATTCTCTGGTTGAGGCAGGGAGGGATTAGAGCTATTTACCTGGCCATTATGTCTCCCGGAAGTTCAAGAAGTCATGTTTCATACTTTTGGGCTGCAAGCCTCAAGAGTTGATGTTTCACAGCCGGTGGCGTTGCGCTGCCTCTCATCGCTTCCACAGACTTCTGTCCTGTGTTGGGAGGCCTGGAGATCTCCGCTGTTTTCGGGCCCCCAGCTTTCTCCCAGCCTGTCCCCAACTTGGGTTTCCCAGCTGGCCGCTTCCACTTTGTTGCTGTCTGGAGTAGCTCCGCACACCAAGAGCTCTCCAAGCCTACAGATTTGTTCCTTTGGCCTTTCAGACTCTCCTGCCTGGGTAATTTGCCCCACTCAGAATGCTCGCTGTTTCTAACACTCTCAAATCTGCTCAAATTCACTTTTTTATACAAATCTGATGGAGCTTATGATAGAGCTCCGGTAAGATGCTGTTTTCATGCGGCCATCTTGGCTCCACCCTTGGACTACATGGAGGGCCCCTGAGACAGCCAGAAAAATCATGCCAAGGCAGTAGACCCATGACCCAGTTTCCAGTGTGTGGTCACACCCCCAGGCTCAGCCCCTTGTCCTGGAAGAGCTCAAGGCTGTAAATCCTGTGTGAGGGTTCCAGCGTAATATGAAGAGCTTCTCTTCTCACCCACCCTTATATTTAGCTCCTGTGGTACAAGATGGAGACTCCAGGAGGGGGCAAATTAAACTAGATGGGACAAGCCCCAACTGCTTGCCTTGACAGAACTGGGAATGGAAACTTGCCTCTGCTGAACTGAGCTTCCCTCACAGGAGGGGATTTTTCCATTCTCCTGTATTCTGTGACAGTGGTCCCACCAAACTTCAAACCACTTGATCACCTTCAAACTACTTGATCCAGAACAATTGGCTGATTGGCCATCCTTGACTGGGGTCTAAGGGTGTTATTACCCACTATGATGTGAAGTTCTTGGAAGCAGTAATAATATTGTGCCTTACTTTGTATCTCCAATGTTTTGCACCATTCCTGACACATAGTTGGTGCTTAATAAATGTTTGTTTGCTGAGAATAACAAGGCTTTTGAATTACTAAAACAAAATATTGCCTAAGAGGGTCACTCCCAACATAGTGTCTCCTGTGCATATATCTTCCCGATTATGTTAGATGCCTTGAAAGATATAACAACAGAAATAATTTTTAGGGGAGATGCATGCTCACCAAAGCTATTTAAACCTCTTATGAAAGAGTGCCAGAAGAAACTCTCTGGTTTGTGGGTTATCCAGCTATTTATTTACTTTGAAGTTGCATCAAGACTAGTCATTACACAACTTCTTGGACAAGATTATTTAACTGTATTCCAAATTTTCTAAGCTGGTATTTGGTTTAGATAAAATAATATTGCACCATCTCTAGGGCTTTCTTTCCCAAATCCTCTAAGTACTGGCAAGTCAATTCTCCAAAAGGTGGCTGACGATTTCTCTTGTCATGATTCTGAGCACACACCTAAGGGGTTAGTGTCTAATGATATTGTTACTAATGAGCCCCCACTGGTATATTTGTCAAAGATCATTAGCCAGTAGCCTCATTTAGTTTTAGAATTGGTTATTTACTAATCAGGTAGAGCAAGGACATTGGTTCCAGAAATATCTTTCCAAAATGCAGGCACTTCCTTTCATCTCCAAAGTGAAGGTAATAATAGCTGACTATATACCTAGCTCCACAGGCTATTGTAAGTATCAAGAGCAATAATGTTTCTACTATATTAATATTTGCTAATATCATTATTATTATTATTAGATTACACAAAATTAATTACTATTGTAACAGCTTTCGTGGGATATTATACAATGTTACTGTGGAATAAAATTGTGCAAGCTTGCCAGAAACAATTTGTATCTTTTAAGAATTGTTCTAATCCAAGTATATTTCTGTTTAGAGAGAAGAAAACATCACAGATAGCCATAAATGGTGGAATAGCAAGAAGCTATGCAGCCAAACTGCCTCCCACAACTACTCTAACAAATATTTACAACTAGATTGAGTAGTGGAGAAGAAACCCAAGAAGAATTTACAATGGGTCATTTTTTTTCTAGCCAAATGTCACAAACTCAGTGCACTGGCAAGTGGCCAGGGCAAGAACTACAGACTGGACTGGTAAGGGTTTATACAGAGAGGGCTTTAGAAATATCACTAAAAAGGCTTTAAATTGAAAAGGAAGAGGGAGAAAGAAAACTGCCTATGGAGTTTTTACGTATATCTTTGTCACAGAGAGTAGCTGAAGTGTGGGAAGAATAGTAGCAAAAAACACCTTGAAACTGACAGGAGGCCAAGTCTATGGAAGGAGCCCAAAATAAAACCCATGGCCTCAGATTTCTAAAAACTTGTTCACAAACTATGGAAACCAAGCAACGAGAGCTATTGATGATTCTCTTCCAAGGAGGGAAATTTGACCTTTTGGTATCAGCAAGACATGATGTAAAGAGACCCATGAGTGGAATAAGAGGATACAATACTCTAAAGGAATAGAATAAGGGAGAGATAAGGGGTTAGGGGAGGAAGAGCAGCAGCAGGTAAAGAAATTCCACAAAAGGGAAAAGCAAAGGAGAAACCATTAGACTGAAAATCAACAGAGGGTAAAATAGAAACAATATTGTCATTAGAGTTACCTGGATGAAAAGAGGAAATAGCCAAGGAGTTTGGGAAGAGGAGGTATGAAATAATAGAGACTGGAGACTTCGAAATCTAGACATCTGCTGGAATGCCCTCCAAAGCTCTCCCTCTGCCTCTCCCTCCTCCCTCCCTCCCTCCCTGCCTCTCTCTGTCTCTCTCTCCCCCCCTCCCTCTGTATCCCTCTCCTTCAATGGCCAGGTGACAGTGTTTGGACTGCCAGGCCTGAAGCTAGCAAGACCAGGGTTCAAATCCAGCCTCAGTCAATTCCTAGCTGTGTGACCCTGGTTTATTATTATTATTATTATTATTATTATTAGTCACAAGGAAAATGAGGACAACAGTGGTGAAGTGACTTTTCAGGGACATACAACTGTTAAGTGTCTACGGGAGGTTTCAGAGTCATTCTCCCTCACTTCAGGTCTAACCCTCTATTCATTAAATTCCTCTCTTTCCCTAAATTCTATTTTTTTGTGATCTCTCAAAAGAGCAAACAGAGGAAGAGCCCTTTTAGGGAGTTAGAAGTAGCTAGTGTGATGTTAATGTGATTAAAGATCTTCCCCACCCATTTAATATGCCTCTAGTAGAGCTGCTTAAGGGAAGCTTGATTAAGGGAGGCTTGTTTGTAGGCAGGCCCATACCTTTTGCTAAGTATGGGCTAAGTCCCAGGGCTGTAAACAGGGTATATATATACCCTGTGGGTAGCCATTATGGTCAGAAACTATAGAATGCAGAATTGAGAGAACTGAGAATCTACAGAACTGAGAGATTGGAGAACTGAGAATTTGAAATCGAGAGACTGAAGAATCCAGAGAACACAGAAATGAAACTGAGAATTCAGAAGGAGAATTCAGCCCAAACAGAATTAGAAAGAAACAGAGAGATGGAGAGATAACTGTAAGGACTCTGGGAACTGCAAGGGCTTTCAGAAGTGCAGAAGGAGAGGATCTAGACAAGCAGACAGCTAGGATTCATAAGTGAGTGTCTTTGGGGAGGCCCTAGCAGAGGGGATGGTTACAGGATGACTTGGCTCTTTGCTGTGATGCTGTGTTTTAATGTCCTTGCTGTTACATTTAGGTGCACTAACTGCTTTGGGGATACAATTACTGCTAGGTAGAATTTGAGTTATTGGTTTTGGGATTTGATCCTCTAGTGTCTAAATAAATATTTTAGTTCTTCTGCCTTCTGTACAGAGAGTCTGTTATACTTTGTGATTCCAAACTATACAGGCATATTCATGGTAACCATCGATATGATGAATCTTGCCTTACTGATACAACAAGCTACTCTGAAGAGACTCCAAGTTTCATAAGGCCTCTCAAATCTAAGCCTAAATGCAATTATCTCAAAACTAATTTGCCCATTGCTGCACTACCCACTGAGGGGACCAGAAATCAAAATAGTATATCCTTCTTCAAAAGAAGATGATGTTTGAGTTAAGGGAAATCTACTTACCTTGGAAAGGCCTACATTTAAAATAAAGAACATAAAGAGATACCAAGGCACCCCATCAATTCAGTTCAATCCACATTAAGTTAATAAAATCCATTAAGCATTTATGCAGTACTCAATATTAACCGAGTCTGGCTACGGAGCTAGGCTACCATGATATAGATAACAATGAAGCAGTCCTCTTCCACAAAAATCTTATATTCCAAGGGAAAGGGGTTTAGCTAGAGTATTATGGCAGAATGTAAGTGGAACAGAACATGGGTAAAAGAAAAGAAAGCTTGTTTTCAGTTTATGAGGATCCTTACCTCTGCCTTTAGTGAATGAAGGTTTTGATCCTCCATGTCTATCTATTATAGAGGCTAGGCCATAGCACTCCCAGAATCAGTGTAGGCTATTGGGCTAAGTGGCTTGCTCACTTAGCTTTGGCCAGCTCTCCTCCCTAAATCCTACAGAATGCCCTGGGAAGGCTCTTTGTTGATAACTTTTTTTACTTGGCCACATCTATGAACACTATCCCACTTGAGGTAGCCGAGGTCCCAATAAGATGTTTCTCACTTTTACTTAAATATTTGTATGACCTAGAACTAGTTCAGAGGCCTACTGGGAACAGACTATCTACCTGGATCTTATTTGAGAGCCAAATATATTCCGTGATGTTATGATCCTTGTGTGCATGATATGTGAATGTGTATATGTTTCGTGTTGGTTGGGGAACTTGCTAAGAGATAAGAGCATATGGTACACTGATCCTGTTACTGAAGTTCAACAAACTACCACAGAATAAAAAAGACAGCTCTGGCCTTACCTATGTCCCTGGTGAGTTAAGCAGCTGAAAGTTTTCATTTATCAACTTTAGCAGATATAGAAATTTCTCATCATCGTACTTGAATCGATCACGGAAGAGGATAGAGCAGATCACATTGCATGGGGTGCAGCCAAGCATGAAGGTGGGATTAGTGGGCTGACCTAATGGAGAGAAAAGTTACCAAAGGAAGAAAAAAAAGTTTTAACTGAAATGTTTCCAATCTCGTAGGAACTGGACATCTCTTCTGCCAATACCTAGATATACTGTTTAATTCCTCTATGGCTAGTGATTATTGTTATCCAGGAAAATTCCCTTTAACCTTTATAAGGAAACTAGATAAGCTTGTTATACTTGAGTATGAGAAGAGAGAAGGTAGTTCTCTGGCCCCACAGAGTGATTGCCTGGACAGTAGACCAAAACAGAGACTTTTACAATGATTTCCAAAGCAAGACGTATGTAGGACTGAGGATGGATGAGCAGTTGGACACCACAACCCCAGGAAAAAAATGGAAACCAACCATTCGTTTTCCGGAGCTCCTCCACCAGGCATTGGGCTTCTTCTTGAACTCTCTCTTCAATGCTTCTCTTTCACATCCCAAAGTTTCTTAGGGTCATCAGGAAAAATCTGCGGAGCTGTCTCCACCTTTCTCCACGACTGGCAATAACACCTAGACAAAGAAAGAAGAACAGGGCTTAATTCATTGATCAAAATCACTTTTATTCAATTCAAACTAAAATGCCATGCAGCATGGTAAGTATCAGGTACCTACTACATGAAGGTCTTGACCTAGGTGCTAAAAACAGAACAATAAAACTGAAACCAGTAGCTATACTCTGAGGTGGAGTGAGGGGGGGTAGATTTTACTGGATATGCTCTGCCATAACCTTTGATTGAATACATTAAACTTACCTTTTCCTTTGACTACCTCATCAGTCAGTGGAAGAATTGGTCTGTCTACAAATGCATCTCATAGATTGAGAAGGGCTAAGATAGCTGTAACTTTTTAAAAACCAAATCCTTCACAATTACAGACACATGGAATCTGTGATGACTAACGTTCATAGACTTGGCTCTTCTCAGCAATACAAGGTTCAAAGACAGCTCCAAAAGACTCATGATGGAAAAGGCTATCCATATCCACAAAAAGAATTACAGAGTCTGAATGCAGATTGAAGCAAACTATTTGCTCTCTTTTTTTCTTTTCGTTTTGCTTCTTTTTTGTTTTGCTTTTTCTTTCTCATGATTCATTTCATTGGTTATAATTCTTTTTTTACAACTTGACTACTGTGGAAATAAGTTTAATGTGAAGGTATATGTAGAACCTATATCAGATTACAGGTCATCTTGGGAGGAAGGTGGGATGGGATAGAAGGGGAGAAAATTTGGAACCCAAAAACTTGTGGAACTGAGTATTGTAAATTAAAAATAAAAATAATTTAAAAAAAAACAAATCCATTTAAATAAAAAATTAGAATAACATCATGTTCTAAAAAACCTAGAATGGTTGCCCCTGTAGAAAAGACCCAGGAGAATGGGTTAGGAGAGGTATTGACTATAAATGGTCGGTCATCAAGAAAAAATAGTGAAATGATGAATAAGCATTGCTTTTTTTCTGTGTGGAGACATAAGGAGTATGAAATTTACTAAAATTAACTTGAAAATTCAAAATTATATCCCTTTAAAGTAGGATAAATTGGGGTAGAGGAATTGCAGTGGCAATCGATAGCAAAAAGTTGAAGGAGAGAGTGGAGGCATGAGTAGTTTGAACTATAGGCACAGAGAGAAGGGCCTTGGAAGCCACCTTATTTCACAGATGAAGAAGCTAGGGCCCAGGGAAGTAAAGAGATGGGCCCAAAGTCCCAAAAGTAGCAAAGTACAGAGGCCTTCTGGCGCTGGACCCAGTGCTCCATCCACTGTAGCACACAGCCTTCCTCAGTATATAATATGAGTCAGGTGAAAAAAATCTATCGACATCCAATGCTTCCATTTCTTTCAACCATTTTACTGCAAACCTCTGTAGGTTTTGTATAACATTAGAAGTCAATTAAGAACCAGAAGATTAGAACATCTGACTGCTTAATGGTGAAAGACTTTCATCCAAGCCCTTGAGAAGTATTTCCTTGGAGCTGAGAGGGGGAAGAAGATAAAACCCTGATCTTGCGCAAGCCTTGGGTTTACTTTCTGTCCTTCACATCTTTGGTCAGAAGAGGTATTGAAGTTTTAAGGATATAAACGATATAGGGACTTCCCATAAGCATCCTGGCAAGATTATTGGAATAAGTGATATCAGGGTTTAACTCATGACTCAAGGATATGGCATGATAAAGAAAGTCAGCTTCAAGGCTCTACAAGGAGACCAGCAGAAAAACCACACACCACTTGAGGAGAAAATCTTAGACTCCCTAAGACGGCCTTTCAAAGATGTGAGTTCCCCTTGGCCAGATGTGTATTCTGGAGCCCATTTCCTATCTATGTCCTTGGAGAAAAATACACCCCAGGTGTCTGAGAGTGATGTTTCACATTGACAATTCTTGTTATACTACCCTTTCCCAAAAGCAAATAAAGTCTGACTGAGTATTGATATTAACCTATAATCATGGGACAAGCCCAGTAGGGGGCACATGAATTGTTAGTATTAGAAAAGCTCACTCCATAGCCTCGGGCCTACAGCTAGAATGTGTGGGAATAAGAGGTAGCCAAGTCCCAGAGACTCAGTCTGCTAGGGCAAGTGAGGGTTGAAAGAGTAGAGTAGGGCCAGAGCAGGGAAGACAAATGCACAAATAACAGACTGGGAATGTACAGGAAACTGTGGGCTTCTGTTATATAGAAATGAGTGGTTTTGATCAGTATTTTCAATTTAATGTGATAGTAATAAACTGTCTGGTGTGCCTATGCCCTTTTTTGGACTCCTCTCTGCTATTATAAAAAACGTACTTAATTAGCATGATTATATTTGGAAATTCATCAATAAAAATGTGGGAAGTTTCTTTGCTTGTTACACACATACCTACATAATTCTTTTTTTTCCTTTTAGCCTGCAAAGCCTAAAATATTGACTACCTGGTGCTTCATACAAAAGTGTGCTGACTCTCACTCCAGGTTTCCAAAACTTAGCTTTTGTTGAACAAAATGTTTTAATTAAACCCAAAAATCCAAAGAAAAGCATTGCTTGTATGAAACTTATACTTCAGTAAAATCAATGAATGACAATTAACATTATTTGAAGCACAAGTAATATCAAGCAACTTTATATATCTCCTATGATTTGAAAAGTGAAAAAAGAAGCCAAATCTCCATTCTCACACAAGTTTGCAATGAAGATATTTTTTAAGCTCAAACTATGATTCCAGTAGCAAACATGGCTTCTACCCTTTATTCAAATACAAATAGAAACTCCCTTATTCCAGGTACCAGTTAATCATGCACTTGAAGAGGCATCACTTTCATATCTCTGTCAAAGAACATGAAGTTAACCTGACATTATCTGTTCTTGATGAAAACAGAGTTGTTCTTTGTAATCATTGTGTCCCTTCTCTGGTGTCCACTGAACATGTTTTTGTTGATCTGTTATTAAATTTTCACCAAAACTGACATGAAGCTCATCAGACTTTATTTTGCATACTCTATTTTTTTCTCATTTTGAAATTTGGCTTTGTAATGATTTGAGGCTAATGGCTCCATAAGACATCAGGAAATAATACAACACAGTCAAAATTTCAAAATAAAAATTGAGGGAAGTGGAAGTAGGAGCTTGGGCAATCAAGAAATGTCTGGAGACCTTTCTCTTCTTGATTTCCATGATACTGGGCTCTTCTGGTTCTCCTGCTACATGCCTGGCCACTTATTCTCAGTCTCCATAGCTGGATACTCATACATCACCTGCCCATTAAGGCTCTTTTATGGGCCCTTTGTATTTCCACTGCCTTACAGATCTCCTGGCCTGCCATAAAACTCTCTAACTAGTTGATCTCAGCACCCCTGATCTGAATGATTGTTTCTAAGCAGAAGATTCCCACAACTATATGACAAGAATTTATCACTTTTGAAAGTCAGGCTCACATGATCAACTGCTTATAAGTTATTTCTCAACCTGGAGGTCCTGTTGGCATTGCAAATTAAACATGTCCCCAGTGTGACTAAATTTTTCCCCTAAAATTTCTCCTTCCTCCAAACTTACTCATTTCTCTTGACAGCATCCAAGAGGTGGACTTCACTAGGAGGCACTTCCACTCACCCTGACAGCCACATTTTTATATTTGACTTTCATTCTGACTTACAACCTCTATCCAATTGATTATGGTCAAGTCAGGTAGATTCTATCTTCACATCTCCCACATATGTTCTCTCTTGCCTCCTCACATATCCACCAACCCAATTAATACTATTATCCCCTCTTGGGAATGTATGGAAGCTTCTTCAGTTCTGCCATGTGTGGAGTCTGAGAGTTTTCTGCCTTTAAGTCAATATATGTACCTATAGAGATGTATACAGAGCCTCTCTTTTATCAACCAACTCTGTCAAGCACCAGGTGTTGATGCAGAGAGATATAGTCATTCTTCCACTAGGATCTCAGTTCTTTTCTTAGAAATGCTCTTTCACTTAAAGACCTCACTCTAGTGTCTGATGATTAATGAGCAGTTTAGCAAATTCTCATATCTACAGACTAAGCAATATTCTGGCAATGTACATTTGTCTAATAATCACAAAACAGTTCTGGGTCACAGGTTTTCCTAGATATTAACTCCAAAATTCCCCTCTTTATACAAATGAAACAATAAGAAACAGACTTTAAGACAGACTTTGCCCTGGGTAAGTGCCTTATCTCTATAGCCTGCTAGCTTAGTGTTTTCTGTATGCATATTTTATATGTGTTTTGGTTCCTTTTAAACAGCAAAAAAATCAAAGGGACAGAGACTATTTCATTTGTGTGTTTGCCATCAGCAGCCTCTTGAATAGCCCCTGACATGTAGTAGGTACCTAATCAATGTTTTTGATTAATTGATTGAAAAATCAAATTAAATATCCATCAAAGGAGCAAAAGCCTTGAAGCAAAACTTATCTAGGAAGATTTGGGGGGAAGAAGGGATTTTGAAATAGATCGGAATATATGACCAAGAGTCATGGTGGAAAATTTCAAAGTACTTCAATGAAACTGCTTTTATGGCCTGGATCACTGATAACTGGGGGGAAAGAAGAGAGAGGAAAAATTTTTTAATATATTATTTTATGTATTATTATAATGCATGATAAATTATTCAGAAATATTGGCCTAAAAGCTTGAAATGGAGTGAGCAGAGCCAGAAATATGTGTCTCTTGTATAATGGCCTCCTTAGTGCATCAGGCATTACCATTCCATGGGTTGTTTATGAGCAAAGACATATTAAAAACAAGAATTTGGTGGGAATGGGGAGGCAGTCAGAAGGCTGGAGTTAAAACAGAGGTACAAGGAGGGCAAATATTATGTAGCATGAAGGATCTAGGGTCAGGGAAAAGAATCAATGCACTCTAAATTTTTAGGTCTTGCAGTGATAGGGCCTTTAGGTAGGAAAGGACCTCAATTTGACTCTAAGATCCCAGAAGAAAGAAGCCAACTGGACAAATAGGGGAAGAATGTGTTACAACCGGCTAGTGTATTTTTGTAAGTTTGCTTTGGAGTCCAAATTATCTATATTGAGAGGAAGGGAGTAGCATGGGTGCTAAAGAAATGACTCCAATATTCTTGATACCCTCTCTATCACTAGGGGATAAATTTGGGGGAGGCCACAGTGGATAAAGTTTGTTTGTTCAAAGATCAATAAAGGGCTTCCTAAGATCCATATTGGAGTAAATTTGGGTGGTTACAGAGGGAGATAATAGAAAGAAGGGGTCTCCCATATGACTTTGTGATGTTACAGCTAGAATTAAGTGTAGAGGAAATGGAGTCAGAATAGCTAGAATGGCCACACCTTTTTTTAAAATGAATTCCCTTTAAACAGAAAAACTAGACTAATATCTAGGCCTGAAAAAGTTAGAACAGTTGACCCTGCAGAAAAGACAAAGGAGAGTGGGTTAAGTGAAGTGATGATTATGGAATGGTTAGTCATCAAGGGGGAAATAGTGAAATGTTGAATCCGCATTGCTTTTCCCCATGTGGAGGTATTAACAGTATGAAATTTATGGAAATAGACTTGAAGACTCAAAATTATATCCCTTTAAAGTAGGGAAAATTGGGGTAGAGGAATCATAGTGGCAATTGTTAGCAAAGAGATGAGGGAGACTGGAGGAATGGGTAACCTGAACTATAGGCACATAGATCTAAAAAGAGAAGGGACTTGTGAAGCCATTTTATGTCACAGATGAAGAAACCAGGGTCCAGAGATGTAAAGGCATGGGCCCAAAGTCCCAAAAGTAGCAAAGTATGGAGGCTTCCTGACACTACACCCAGTGCTCCATCCACTGTACCACAAAGCCTTCCTCAGTATTTAAGATGAGTCAGATGAAAAAATCTGTCAGCATCCAATGCTTGAACTTCTTTCAACATTTTACTGCAAAACCATGTAGGTTTTGTATAAAATTGGAAGCCAAATAGGAACCAGAAGATTTGAACATCAAGCAGTTTAATGGTGAAGGACTTTCATCCAAGCCCCTGAAATGTACTTCCTTGGAGTTAGTAGGAGGAAGAAAATAAAACCCTGGTCTTGCCCAAGCCTTGGTTTCCTTCCGTCACTCCCTTGGTCAGAAGAGGAGCTCTTGAACTTCTAAGGATATAAAAGATAGTGGGACTTCCCATAAGCATCCTGGCAGCATTATTGGAATAACTGATGGCAGTGTCTACCTCATGACTCCAGGATTTGACAGGATAAAGAAATTTAGCTTCAAGGATCTACAAGGAGCCCAGCAGAAAAACTGCACAACACTTGAGGAAAAAGTCTTTAAGTCTCCATAAGAAGGCCTTTCAAGGATGCGTTTCCTCTTTTCCAGATCTGTATGCTTGAGCCCATATCCCCCTCGACTACCTATGTGCTCTTAGGAAAATATGCCACAGGTGTCTGGAGGTGGTGGTGGGGGGGATGTTTCACATCAGCAATTCTTATTATACTACCCTTTCCCAAAAGCAAATAAAGTCTAGCTGACTATTGATATTAACCAATAATCATGGGACAAGCCTACCAGTAGGGGTGCATGAATTGTTAATATTAGAAAAGCTCCCTCCAACTCCTCATGGCTACCACTAGAATGTAGATCCAGTCTGCTAGGGCAGGTGGGGGTTAAGAGAGTAGGTGCAGAGCATGGGAGACAAATATGCAAAGAACAGATATGGAAATGGTATATGAAACTGTGAGCTTCTGTTATGTACAAATGGGTGGGTTTCACAGGTATTTTCAATTTAATGTGATAGTAACTGTCCCCTGTTTGTCTATGTCCTTTTTGGGCTTTTCTCTGCTGTCACAAAAAAGTATACTCAGCATTATTATATTTTGAATTTCATTTATAAAAAGTTATGGAATTTTTTTTGCTTGTTACATACATACCTACCTAAAGTCCTTCATTTTGCCTTTTGGTCAGCAAAGCCTAAAATATTTACTATTTGATCCTTCATCTAAAAAGTTTGCTGAATCTTGCTCTAAGTTGCCAAGACTTAGCTTTTCTGCACACTTGAAAATGTTTCTTAATTAATTCAACCTAAAATTCCAAGGAAAAACAGTGCTTATATGATGTTTATACTGAAGTAGAATCAGTTGAATGACAATTAATATCAAGCAGCTTTACACAGCTCCTGTGATTTCAACAGTAAAAAGAAATGAAGAAGTGAGATCTCCATTCCCACACAAATCTGCAATGGAGATTTTTTTTAACTCAAACTATGACTCCAGTAGCAAACATGGCTTCTGCCCTTTATTCACGTTCAAAAGAAACTATCATATTCCATATTCCACTTAATTACACAGTTGAAAAGGTATCACTTTTTTATCTCTGTCAAAAGACATGAAGTTAACCTGGCCTTTTATTCTTGATTGAGATAGAGTGGCTCTTTGTAGTCATTTTGTCCCTTTCTTGATGTCCAGCAAACATCTTTTTGTTGATCAGTTATCAAAATTTCTCAAAAATTGAAATAAAGCTCATTAGCTTTTATTTTACAGATTTTTTTTTCTTTTTGAAATTTGTCTGTGGAAAGATTTGAGGCTAATGGCTCTGTAAGACATCAAGAAATAATAAAACACAGTCAAAATTCCCAAAAAATGGAGGGAGGAAGAAATAGGAGCTTTGGCAATCAAGAAATGTCTGGAGTTCTTTCTCTTCTTGATTTCTATGATACTGGGCTCTTCTGCCTCTTTTGCTTCCTGTCTGGCTGCTTATTCTCAATCCCAATTGCAGGAGCATCATACATCTTCTGCCCACTAAGGCTCTTTTCTGGACCATTTTTTTCTTTCAGATCCCATGAACTGCCTTGCAGATCCCATGAACTGTCATTGCACACTCTAACTAGTTGATCCCAGAACCCATGGTTTCAATGATCATTTCTAAAAGAAGACTCCCACAGCTATATGACTAGAATTTATCACATGTAAACTCCAGGCTCACTTGGCCATCTTCTTGTAAGTGATTTTGCAACCTGGAGGTCCCGTTGGCATTGCAAATATAATATGTCCATAAAGCAACAAATTTGTTTTCCCCTAAAACTACCCCTCCCTCCAAACTTACCCACTTCTCTTGAGGGCATCCAAGAGGTGGACTTCTCTAGAAGGCACTTTCATTCACCTTCACAGCCACAGATTTATAGTTGGCTTTTAATTCTTACTTACAACACATATCTAACTGATTGTGGTCAAGCCAGGTAGATTCTGTCTTCACGTCTCCCACATCTATTCTGTCTTGCCTCCTCACTTGTCCGCTGACCCAATTAAGACTCTCATCTCCTCTTCCTTAGACTACTCTAATAGATTAATGAGATAGGCATTCAAACTACCTAATACAGCAAGTCACTTTAAGGGAAAGAGAAGGTGGAATGTGACAGACAAAACAAACCACCCCCAAATTCCCTTGAAAACTGATGAAAATAAACCAGAACTACTACTCAAGAGTCTCTGTAATTGACCCTTTCATATCAATGACACCTTTCCCTAATCCATTGGCTCTGCTTCCAAACCAGGCCAAATAGAGGACCGACCACTGTGGAGAAGGGATCCACTTTCCTCACCACTACCAGTACTAATTACTAAACAATGGACCCTAGCAAGCAGATAAGCCTAAGATTCCCGGGAGTGGCAGTCCAACCCTGCAGACCACTGTTCCTACTTCCATCCCAACTTGCCCCAACATCAGCCCTAGCAGGAATTTCCTGGCAAAATCTTCTGTAGGTGCTGAAGCCACAGCTACTAAAGATTAATAAAAGACAAATCCCACCACTAAAGTCCTGGGCACTATCCAGATGTTCAGTGTCAGAAAAGCTATGATTGTTATCAGTGGTATTGACATTAAATGTGCTGCATTACCATCAGTTTTATTAATTTGCCCTGAAGAGCACAAGGCCTTTCCTAGTGATGTGCAACTGAAATCTCCTATTCTGTATGATCTCCACAATACTGAGAACATAGTGCATACTTAATAAATGATATTTTTATCCATTCTTTCAATGGCTTCCAAGTTCGATCCCCTGCTTCTAGTATTTCTGCCTTGCAGTGAACAATCTGCATAACTAACAACTTGAAATTCCTGTGGCACAGTTCTGACTATGTTATTCCTGTACTCAAAAGTCTTCAGGGGCTCCCAGGGGCTGCTTCAGGGGCAGTTGCCTCCCTAACTTGGCACTTCATTGCCTCCACAGCTGGCTCCAACCTAATTGTCCAGATTTATTTTGCGTTAGCCCTCATCCTAAGCTTTATTTTCTTGCCAAACTCCCCCACTGGTTATATTATCTCCTACCTCCTTGCCTTTGCCCAGACTGTTTCCCATGCCAGGAATTCATTCCCACTCTCTCTTCTGATCAGAATCTGTTACTTCCTTCAAAGTCCAGGTCAGGTGTTCTCTCCTACTTGAAATTTTTTCAGGTCCCCCAATTACAAGTGGTTTCTCTATCCTCTAATTACCTTCTACTTGCTTATCTATGGGTCTGTTGTATCCTTCTAGTAGAACATAAGCTCCTGGACAACAGGAAGTATTTCCTTTCAAAGAGAGATTGTTGCATTTACCATATGTTTCTCTCCTGTCTCTGGCACAATGACTGGCCCATAGTAGATCTTGAAGAAGTTCTCATTAATTGAATGGGTTTTTTTTTTGTCTTGTATCCCTACAACCTAGTAAGATGCATTACACATAATGAATATTTGGTCCTGTTGTTGAATTTCTTCTTCTGCTACCGAAGTTTTGACAAAATGACCAATGCATGCCTGACATCATTGCTAATGAAGATATCACTCATAGAGCCTTTGACTCACACTATCCCTGGCCTAGGACTCTAAATCACCAGGAGTCCTGATTCAATTATTCCTTTGAAGACTTTGTGAATCCCCTCACAACCCAAGCAGCTAGGATTCAAAACCCAAATCCAGCCCCTTTACCTGTGAGAATGATGTGATGATGTTCTTCACATCCAACTGCAGGATGTTGCCAATAAAGGGAAGAGGAGAGGGATCTGGTGAGAGCTTCCCCCTTTTGAGTTCTTGGATCCATAGAGGCAAGAAGGTCAGGAAAAGACACAAGCCAGGAGGGCAGTCGAGTTGAGTCCCCAAGGATCCATTTCCCCAAAAGTGGTCCTACAGCTCTCAGAGGCACCAGATCAGTCACCATACTTTTATAGTCATTGGTAGATAACAAGGGGTGGGAATGCTGTGTTGGTAATCAAAATGGCCTTTGTTTTCTTTGAGTAACTCAGTTTATCTCATTAAGCCTTGCTAGGTGCTGGGCCCCAGGCCCAGAACCCTATTAGGTGTAAAACCTTAGTGGGGCCCAAGGTAGGGTTAACTCCAGGGAGGGCCTAGTTTACACGTCTGGGACAGCAGAGGCTTTTTAGACCACATGGATTTAAGTCCGCCTCTTTGTGAGATTCATGGGGCTGGCTAAGGGGAGGTGTTAAACTCCAGAGCCATGCCCTTTTGGGTGTTAACCTAATCTATGTGGATGTGAACCTCCCAGGGTCCTAAAGGGAGGGGCCAACTCAAGAACCAATCAACAGAGCCTGGGCTGTGGTCATTCAGGCAACACTTGATGATGTCAAAAACTCTATAAGAGGAGAGAAGATGGCTTGAAGATCCTTTTCCATTGGAGCCAGAGACAGCTACAGCTGAATCTGAAGAAGGAGCTGCCAGTAGCAGAGCTGACCCATGTGTGGACCTAGGAGTGCTGAGCAAGGACTTGAGGCCAGTGGGTAATCTTCTTACCGTAGAGGGGAAGCATGTATATGATTTTGCTTTATACCATCATGCTTCTCTGTGGCCTCCTGGTTACTCTTGTGAGGCGGACTTATTGGGCCTGGAAGCTTTTGATCAAAATATCAAAATGGGGATGCTGGTTTGTGGGTCTGTTACTTTGGAGCTTAAATACATGCTTTAATTCTTCTGCCTTCTACCTAGAGAATTCCTTATATTCTGTGGTTCCGAACCTTTCAGACATATATATGATTCTCTTTGAAATCATAAATTCTGCCTTCCTAATACAAATGCCCAGCCAATAAGCAGATAGTCCTTGTAGGCAAGTAGGTTTGGTTTTCCATTAACTTTTATTAGTTTAGCAACCAAGAGGTTTTTAAGGAATGTCTATAGATTTGTTCCCTTGGGATGTTTCTGCATCTTACCTGGCCCTAAATTGCACATGAAAAGTGGAGGTATGTAAGTATTTTGTACAGTTCATCTTGTTGACAGTCACAGTCTATCAACAATCAAATTTCTGTTAGCCTGTGTGTGTGTGTGTATGTGTGTGTGTGTGTGTGTGTGTGTGTGTGTGTGTTGAGCTAAGGAGAGCAAATATCGAGGGGGCAGAGCCAAGATGGCAGCTGGAAAGCAAGGACTAGTGTGAGCTCCCTGCCAAGTCCCTCCAAAAATCTATAAAAAATGGCTCTGAACCAATTCTAGAACTGCAGAACCCACAAAATAGCAGAGGGAAGCAGGGCTCCAGCTCAGGACAGCCTGGATGGTTGCTGGGTGAGGTCTATCCTGCACAGAGCTGGGACATGGGGATGGTCACAGCTGTAGAGAGAGATTGCTCCTTAGGGGTACTGGGAGAGAACACCTCGGAATGTCTGACAAGTGATACCAGGCTTGCTTTTAGAACCCACTGGCTGTAATATCTTCAATGAGATAGTCACAAACAGAGCAGGTATGCTGTAGCTGAGGTGAATCAGGCAGGGCTTTGTTTCAGGGCTGCAACACTAAGAGGGTAAGAGTAAAATTTGTATTCTCTCAACTAGTGAAAACAATGGATCTTAGAGGCTGGTCCAGAAGAATAAATGGCTAACTGGCCATCCAGCATCTGGTGTCTTCCTCCTCTCTCTCCCCTGACAAAATGAATCCATCCCATTGGAACTCCTTTCTTGGATGGTCTTGATCTCTAACCTACCCCAGTGGTTTCCTTAGCAGTTTCCCAGGATCTCTGTCCCATCAATACAGTGCAATGTCCTGATCAATCCAAAGTGCCTTTGAAGTCACTTAGTGCTTCTCTCCCTGATGTCAGATTTACTAATTATGGACCTGTTTTTATGAGTTACCAAGCACAGCTAAAGGATTCTTTGTCATGGCTACTGTTCCCACTCATCCCCCACTCTTACTGCTGATAAAGCTCCAAACTAGTCCAGAGAGCATAGTCTTCTCTATCAAGTGATCTTGGCCACAATTTGCCATACAGAGAGGAGGAAGAGAACTAGAATGAAGGACAGGGTCAAGAAAATCCAAGGAGGAGAAATACAAAATCAGAAGGAGAGTGTGGTCAGTAATATCAAATGTTTCACAGAATCCAAAAATGAAAACTGATAAAAGACAACAGAATTTTTCAACTAAAAGACGATTTAATCTCAGAGACAGCAGTTTCTTTTGGGTAATGAACATGGAAGTCAGATTGGAAGTGGGGGAATTAAGGAGGAGGCAAGAAAGTGAAGGCCAATAGATAGATCATTTTTCTAGGAAACTGACCATTAAAGGGAGGAGACAGAGAGAGAGAGAGAGAGAGAGAGAGAGAGAGAGAGAGAGAGAGACAGAGAGAGAGAGAGACAGAAACAGACAGAGAGAGACAGAGAGACAAAGACAGAAAGAAACAGAGAGACAGAGACACAGAGAGACAGAGAGAGGCAATATAATCAATATAATGGGGGTTGAAAAAAGCATGTAGAGGGATTCCCTGGTGGCTTTCCTGCTGGTTATGTGTAACTCAGCCCCCTTGTACCTTTAAGATGAAAATCAATTAATTCAGGACTCAAATGTCCTGTGCCTCCCAGAAGTTGAAGCAAACCCTCCTGCTCCACTGAGCCAGATGAGCTGTTGTTAACTCAGCGGATATTCAAAAAAGGCATGCTGTGTCATTCTGAAGGGCCACAAATGCTGAGTAACACACAAAATAAAAAGCTGCCAGGGAATCTCTGGGCATTAGAAGGGTTTGTTATTTTCTTTTAAGAATGAGGGAGATGTGCACATGATTGCAAGCAGTAGAGAAGGAAGCAGTTGACATGGGCAGATTAAAAATTAGGAAAAGACAAGGAAGGATAGAAGGCACAAGCTGTCTGAGGAGAAAACAGGAGAAATGATTAAGGGCCCAAGTAGAGGGGCTGGTAGTTGTAAGGAGAAACACTACCTTCATTTACTGTTACTCCACCTCCTTCTTCCATACTGGACCAAAAGAAAGAAAGTGTCTGTGTGGGAGGCATGGAGAGGTGATTTAGAATAAAGAATTGTAGAACAAATTACTAATAGACATCCTCAATTTTTTTCAGTGAAATATTGAGTTCAGTTTTCTGGTGAGATGTAGGGGAATGTGAAAAGACTAAATATGAAAGAGAAATCTTAGAAAAGAAGCTGAATGGAGAGTCAGTAAGTCAGAAAGAAGTTCTGTGGCTACTACCAAGCAAATCCTAACAGAGAAAGCAAAATGTAGGAGTTGGAATTTGATAAGGAATGCCTGTCTTCATAGGGCAATGGAACAAAGGATTTTGACATGGAGATCAGTTTAAGATGGAACTGGTTCACCATTGGAGCAAGATTCTGAAAGGAAGAAAGAGAGTCAAGAAATGGAGTGACAATCTGGGAAAACAGGGAGGCATGGAAGTGAAAGAAAAAGTGGGTGCAGAAGGTTGAGCCACAGGAAGAGATGGCAGTGTGTTATAGTGGATAGAATGTTGGACTTGGGGTCTGAAAACTGCAGGTCTGAATTCTGCTTATAACACTTTAAAGCTGTGTGACCATAGGCAAGTCTCATGATATCTAAGAACTTCAGGCAATTTTCTCAGATTTACCTACTGAGTTACAGTTCAGTTCAGACATGCTCATAGATCCTTGACAGATTCATGTATTGTGTTATGTTGTAGCACGGAGGTGATCTTATGTTGTTAGAACCTAAACTCAATAAAATTTTACAGAACTAGGAAGTTATGGCTCCATCAATGGAGAGTGGTGACCATCCTAGGCAACAGCAGAAAAGTCCATCACTACTGTGTCTATTATCAAGGGAGAGTTCTCCTTTGAATATAACCTTTGAAAATGGTCCACTAAAGCATGGGTGGGTGCGTTGACTATGTCCACTGATCAAAGTATCAGAGATGGAGAATCAGTAGGAAAATTTATGTCCATGGCATGGAGGCAAACCCATACATGGTGGAGATGAAGAATATGATGTGTGAATAAATAGTGAAGTGACTTATAAAAGGCCATGCAAGTTATTAGCATTAGAGTCAGGAATGGTCCCTGGTCCCCTACCCTTAAAGTCAGGGCTCTTTCAATAATACCATTTTCCTCCTGAAGTCATAAAACCTCAGTGTATGGAAGGGCAGGCCACACGTTTGCACATCAGGAGTGAATAGCAACATAACCATGTTTCTTGTACCCCAAAATTCACAACCAACAGCTACACAATACAAAATAAAATAATTGGTGAGGATATTTGAAAATTGCAAATAAATATGGGGCTTGGGGGAAAGACATTTTAGAGATCTTCCTCCACACCCTAAAATTAGAAATCAGTGTGTGAATTAGATCATTGCTGGAGACATTGGTGAGAGGCTTGTGCGTGAACTTCTATAAGGCAGCCCTTATTAGAAAATGACATACAAGAAACTCTGCCTATCATGCTTCTGGAAATTAAGACCCATTTTAATCAGTAGGTGGGAATTGTTTTCCAACAATGGGATTCCAGTCCAAAACATGAGAGTACTGAATCCAGAAGATGAAACCAGCTGGCTAATTTATGAAATCAACTTTGTCTTATTCCTTAGCGAGGAAGAAAGCACATTTGGTGATTTCTTGGAGAATTTGAGAACCCACCACGATCATTCTTGAAATTAATTTCATTTGGATCTCCAACTGCTTTGAGGGTGAAATTCTGTAGAATGGTGGTATAGAACAGAAACAACTCCATCCTTGCCAGGCCCTCTCCAAGGCAAGATCGTTTTCCTGGAAAGAAACAATATCGTGCTTAGAAATTTTCATGGAATATCAGTGTCAGCCAAAGAGGAACAGACTATTGGACCAGGGCAGAAATGGGGAAAGGAGTAAAAGAGAAGGATGTAGATGGACAGAAATGGTGAGAATTATTATTGCGAGTTGTGTTCCAGTCAATAACAATCACTAAGGGCAAGAAAGAATTCTCTCTTCATACCATTCTTCTTATGGTGAGCCCTTGTGCAGTGGATCTTCCGATGGAGCCAGATGTCCACTAAAGTAAGGGGGAAGCTGAGCCAACCAAGAGGTTCAGCTCATCTATTAAAAGGTCTGAGAAGAAGTAAGGCCAAGGGAATACTAGAAAAGATGGTGGGTCACACGCCACAATGGAGCAGTGTGTCCCCAGAAGAACTACCAGGAGGAGGCTCAGCCATACTGGGGTAGGGGAAGGGGGAAGGATTCTTCTTCTAGCATGAGAGGTAGTCATTGGAAGGGTTTCTTTTTACCAATGGAAAAAGGCACGAAGTGGTCACTCTTCTTGAATTTCCCATTCTGATCCAGGAAGTGCTGGGGGTCAAACTGATCAGGGTTGGGAAACACTTTGCTGTCATTCAGGACTGGAGAGAGCAGGGGAAAGATTTTTGTGCCCTAGAGGGGAGAAATTCCAGGGAAAAGTCAATTATTGTCAGGAATATCCTTGGTATGCCATTCCTAAGAATCTTCAGTGACTCTCTACTGACTCTAAAACAAAATGCAAACTCTTTTCTGTATGGTATACATTAGGATGTCTAACCATTGAGAATCTACATAGGTTCCAGTCTAGTATTCCTGGTTTATGTCCCCATTATTGTCCCCTTCATGCACTCCTTAGTGTGCCAGCTAAACTGGTCCAACTGGTGTTTCCCATCCACAAGGCTCCCTCTCTGGTTTTCATGGCTGTAAAATGGCCATGTCCCACACCTGGAAGGCACTTCTTCCTCACGTCAGCCTTTTAGAATCCCTAGCTTTCTTCAGGGATTGCCTTGGGTACCCCCACCTATAGGAAGCTTTGGCTAAGTCCCTGAACTCTCTGTGCTCTCTCTCCCCTCAGTTCCTAGGTCTACAATTCACGTCTACACTTGCTGCTTGTTTGACTCTTGAGAGGACATATGAATTGTCAGTGAACCAGGCAATCCTTAAAGTCTCTAGGAGCTTTCTCCTGAGGGAGTTTCTTCAGCAGGAAACCACTCTTCTAATCAAATCACAGCATGGATCTGTAGGAAAGGAATAATATTTTGGGTGGACTTTTCTGGTTCCAAATTGTGCTCCCTCCAACAGACACCAAAGTCCTCAATAGTGAAATACCCTTCTCTTCCTGTCTTTTGCCAATGGCACTTGGCCCAGAAATTTTCCCACAGTAGGTTTTTGATGAAGCCTTGATGATGTGAACTAAAAAATGCACTCAATGGGGTATATTAAATTTGAAATTAGTGGAATGTTTCCTTCCTTCTTTGAGGGAGAAATGTTTTGCTCAACCATTGCTAGGAAACTGCAGTCTAATTCAATTTAATTCAATAAATGTTTATTTAATAACCCCTGGAAAGCAGAATTTTGGAGTCTAAAGACCCAGGTTCTTGGAGGCAGAGCCAAGATGGCAGCTGGAAAGCAGGGAGTTGCTTAAGCTCCCCCGTAGGTCCCTCCAAACACCTATAAAAATGGCTCTCAACAAATTGTAGAGCTGCAGAACCCATGAAATAGCAGAGGGAAGCAGGGCTCCAGCCCAGGAGAGCCTGGATGGTCACTGGGAAGGGTCTATTGCAAGGATCCAGGAGACAAGCAGAGCAGAGCCCAACATGTGCTGCACCAACCCCAACCAGACTGGGAGCCAGGTGGAACAGGCGGTAGGGCCCTGAATCATTGAGCTGTGGCAGTTACTAGACTTCTCAACCCACAAACCCCAAAGACAACAGAGAAGGTTAGTGGGAAAAGGTGCTGGGACAGAGTGAAAGGAATTCGAAGTAAGCCACTGCCCCAAGGGCAGTGGAGGTGGTGCAGCTCACAGGCTACTTCCAGAGAAACAACTGCAGTTGCTTCTGGTCCCAGGCCCACCTGCTGGGAGGAAGTAAGCAGTGGATCACAGCAGGAGTGCAAAGTCTGCTTTGTCTGCCTGGGTCTGGGCTGCAATCCTGGGTGGCAGTTCTTGGGAGAGAAGGAGTGCTGGTGTGGCAGAGCTTGCTGTGTAGAAAAAGCTCTTAAAACAGCAGTGCAACCCCTCAAATTTGAGTACTCTGTACTCTACAAGCAGTCATACCGTGACAAAAAGTTCAAGGGTCAAGTAGTTGGCTGGGAACATGGCCAGGCAGCAAAAACACACTCAGATTCAGTCTCAGACTTTGAAATATTTTTTGGTGACAAAGAAGACCAAAACACACAGGGAGAAGAAGTCAACAAAGTCAAACAGCCTACATCAAAAGCCTCCAAAAAAAATATGAATTGGTCTCAGGCCATGGAAGAGCTCAAAAAGGATTTGGAAAAGCAGGTAAGAAGAGTAGAGGAAAAATTGGAAAGAGAAATGAGAGTGATGCAAGAAAACCATGAAAAACAAGTCAATGACTTGCTAAAGGGGACCCAAATAAATACTGAAGAAAATAACACCTTAAAATATAGACTAACTCAAATGGCAAAAGAGTTCCAAAAAGTCAATGAGGAGAAGAATGCCTTGAAAGGAAGAATTAGTCAAATGGAAAAGGAGGTCCAAAAGACCAGTGAAGAAAATACTACCTTAAAAACTAGATTGGAGCAAGTGGAAGCTAGTGACTTTATGAGAAATAAAGATATTGTAAAACAGAAACAAAGGAATGAAAAAATAGAAGACAATGTGAAATATCTCATTGGAAAAACCACTGACCTGGAAAATAGATCCAGGAGAGATAATTTAAAAATCATTGGACTACCTGAAAGCCATGATCAAAAAAAGAGCTTAGATATCATCTTTCAAGAAATTATCAGGGGAAACTGCCCTGATATTCTAGAACCAGAGGGTAAAATAGAAATTTAAAGAATCCAATGATTGCCTCCTGAAAAAGATCCCAAAAGAAAACTCCTAGGAATGTTGTCGCCAAATTCCAGAGCTCCCAGATCAAGGAGAAAATACTGCAAGCATCCAGAAAGAAACAATTTGAGTATTGTGGAAACAAAATCAGGATAACACAAGCTCTAGCAGCTTCTACATTAAGGGATCAAAGGGCTTGGAATATGATAATCTGGAGATCAATGAAGCTAGGATTAAAACAAAGAATCACCTACCCAGAAAAACTTTGTATAATGCTCCAAGCCAAAATACGGATTTTCAATAAACTAAGGGATTTTCAAGCTTTCTCATTGGAAAGACCAGAGCTGAGTAGAAAATTTGACTTTCAAACACAAGAATGAAGAGAACCATAAAAAGGTAAACAAGAAAGAAATTTCATAAGGGACTTACTAACGCTGAACTGTTTTGTTTACATTCCTACATGGAAAGATGATGTGTGTAATTCATGAGACATCAGTATTAGAGTAGCTGAAGGGAATATACATACATGTATATAGACAGAGGGCACAGGATGAGTTAAATATGAAGGGATGATATATAAAAAAATAAAATAAAATTAAGGGATGAGAGAGGAATATACTGAGAGAGAGAGAAAGGGAGAGATAGAATAGGGTAAATTATCTCACGTTAAAGTGCCAAGAAAAAGAAGTTCGCTGGAAGGGAAGAGAGGCAGGTGAGGGGGTAATAAGTGAATCTTGCTCTCATCAGATTTGACTTGAGGAGGGAATAACATACACACTCAATTGGGTATCTTACCCCACAAGAAAGAAGGAGGAAGTGGATAAAAAGAGGAGATGATAGAAGGGAGGGCAGATAGGGGGAGGAGGTTATCAAAAGCAAACACTTTCAAAAAAGGACAGTGTCCAGGGAGTAAATTGAATAAAGGGGGGCAGGATAGGAGGCAGCAAAATATAGTTAGTCTTTCACAGCATGAGTACTGTGGAAGGGTTTGCATAATGATACACGTGTGACCTATGTTGAATTGCTTGCCTTCTTAGAGAGGGTGGGTGGGGAGGGAAGACAGGAGAGAATTTGGAACTCAAAGTTTTAAAAGCAGATGTTCAAAAAAAAGTTGTTTTTGCATGCAACTAGAAAATAAGATATACACGCAATGCGGCATAGAAATCTATCTTGCCCTACAAGAAAGTAAGGGGAAAGGGGATGGGGTGATAGAAGGGAGGGCTGACTGGGGAATGGGGCAATTAGAATATATGCCATCTTGGAGTGGGGGGGAGGGTGGAAATGGGGAGACAATTTGTAATTCAAAATCTTGAGGAAATCAATGCTGAAAACTAAAAATATTAAATAACCAATAAAATATTTTTTAAAAGTCACAGGTTCTTGTCTCAACTCCAACATTTTTAAATCACCTTGGTCAAGTCATTAGACCTGAGACTCAGTGTCTCCTCCACAATGGGACAGAAAATACCATCTAAGCAATCCACTTCACTGTCTAGTAGAAGGTAATGACATAAACAAAACTTTCCTACGAGCAATTTCACTCTCTTATTTTCCCTGCTTATTTTCTTTCCAAAGTATTGCTGTAGTGAATGAGAAACAAGGCAAACCAAGTATGCACCTTCCTCTCATTCTTCATTCAGCACCACATCCAAGTTAGCTATAGGTAACAAAAGACTGCCTTAAGGAGGAATTCCTATGAAATCATGACAATGGGATTCAACTTTTTCTTGTCTAAAATGAGATCACTGGAACAGATGACATTTAAGATCTCTTCCAACATGAGATCCCATGGTCCCAGGAGTGCTGACCTTTGGGAGGACATATTGTTGGAACTGGATGTCCCGGACCACTTCACGGGGCAGGTTGAGAGGTATGAGGTCAATGAATCTTTGCATTTCATGCACCACAGCATCCATATAGGGCATATCTTGTCTGTCCATTATGGAAGGAACTCGATTACGTCCAATCACACGATCAATTTCCTCATGAATTTTTGCTGCAGGACAAAAACAGGAGTAAGCATTGCATTTCTCAGGCTCCTGGGAATGCCCACCAGAGCCTGTGTGAAGTATCTGCCTGAGGATATGCTCTAGGATGATTCTCAGATGGGCTCAGTGTCCTCCTTCTACTCAGTCAAGGAAGCAAAGGCTACTGCAGCAGCAATGGGGTGATTTTCTGCGGCTTGATGCATAGGAATCAGGATGAAATGTGTTTAGTTTCCTCATTTCACACTATCTGTGTAAATTCAGACAAGTCATGAAACCTATATGAGCTTCATTTTCTTCATCTGAAAAATGGGGATCATAAATTATCTCTATCCTAAGGTTCCCTACACTCCCATGGTTTGGAAAATGGAGACAACATCTTCACCTTATCAAGGCATCAAATGAAATTATATGTGTCAAGTGATTTGAAAACCTTATGCATTTAATATTGATGCCACCCATTATTGTAAATGAAGGTAGATGTCTCCATTTGAATTTCACAGTGCTGGTGATAGTATTATCAGGTTGATTTAAACCATTCACCAGGTAAGTATCTCAGCTTCTGACTCAATATCCTAAACTGCAGATGGATAGAATCTGAGCACTAGAAATACCACATTTTCACCTAGGGCCATCTGTAGTTGAACAGGAATCCTCTTTCTAATGGACAACCTCCAGGAAGTGAGAACTCATGACCTCCAGGACAAATGAATGGGCTTTGCGAGAACTTTAATAGTTGGCAGGTTTTTCCTTACATGAAGTCTCCATTTGTCAATTTTCAACTTCTATCCATAGTTCCTAGTTCTGACTGTTTGGATCCAGCAGAACCAGCCCTGGAAGAATGTAAGCCATTTCAGGAAAGAGGGTGTTTCTTTTGAGTCTTTGCATCCTAAGCACAGAGCTGAGGGTGCACAGTGGGGGTTTTACCCATGTTTCCTAAAATGAATTGTATTCCCCATGATAGACATTCACACACTTAAATAACTAGAAATTCTTCTTCAAGTGTCCTATTTTCTTAAATACACTACTGTCTGACCTGTTGCTGGTCTGTGTAGCAGTCATGCAAATCCAAAAAGTGGGAAAGTGGGACCAAATCTCGAGCAAGATGCAGAGCTGGGAAAGCAAGCCTGGTCTGTAAGCATGGCAGTTCTTGTACCTTACCTTGGACCTCAGGATGTTTGAGAATGAGCAGCAGGCCAAATCTTAGAGTAGTGCTGGTTGTCTCTGTTCCTGCACCAAACAAGTTTACTCCAGTCATTATTAGATTCTCCAAGTCAAATTCTGACTGGGGATTATCTTTTTCCTGAAAGAGAGGCACAAGTAACGAGAGACAACAGGAAAAGCCATTACCAACCATATGGAGTACATAAAGTTTGTCCTAGGAGCCCGCCCTCACTTTCATTTCCCTACTCCAAGAGATAAGAACCTTCCCCATCTTCTCACTCTTCCATTGCCCAACCATAGACTTGCCCTTCCCACGCAACCTTCTTCCCCTCAAACAATACGGAATAGTGGTTAGTGCACTAGACTTTGAATTAGGAAGACCTGCATTTAAATTTAGACTCAGCTAAGAGGTGTGTATGTGTCCATGGGAATGTTATTTAAGTCCTCTGGGCCCCAGTTTCCTCATATGTAACAGGAGAGAGTTGGATCCCTTTCAGGTCTCTACTTATTTTCAATGATATGTATGGTAGGGAGAGGACATGATCAAGTAATTCACTTAAAATCTTAATGACCTGGGAAGTGACCCCTAATACTTGTTTTCACCACAAAACAGGACAGCATCTTTGTAAAACAAGATGAAGAAGGGATTTCAGATTATCAGAATGGGGAACTGAGGGAAATATTTTGCAGTGAATAATACAGAATTTCATATTTTAAAGGAAAAATGAACTCCAAACAGCCAAGCTGTGACTGATCAGAAATTTCCTCTCCAAAATTCTCCCTTAAGTGGTCATCCAGCTTCAGCTTTAAGACTTCCACAAATAAGGAACTTGCTACTTAATGAAGAATTTCATTCCAGTCTTGGTCATTAGCCCCCTCATGTGGAAATGAAATATGTCTCTGTAATTTCAAACCAGTTTTATAAGTTCTGTCTCCTCAGAAAGAGGAAGCAAAAGCATTCTAACTCATTTGTGTGACATCCTTTAAAGTTAGAGGGCTACTCAGTTTCCTTCCAACTCCCAAATTCTGTGAAAATCTCTGAAATGTGCAAGTTCCTAGTATTTAGAGCTTGGAAGATCCTTGGAGATCACTTAGCACAACAAACTCATTATCCAGAAAAAGAAATTGTGGTCTTGAGAGGTGAAATGATTTTTTTTTCAAATCCACAAAGGGAAAAATGGAAAAAGGGTGGATGGTTGAACCATTTTACCTGGAACAAAAATTAAGCTATTTATGGTTTTAAAAAAGGCTCAAAGTTTGGGTAGAAGCTCATTTTCTGCTCAAATCAACTGGCAGTGAAACTCATGGACATGGAAAATGAACAAATAACCTATAAAAGGACACAAAACAATGGATGCAGTCTATATAATTAAGAACAGCTACTCTAATAAATGAGAAAACCAAGCAGTTAGAATTATAGGACTCTCAGAAATAAAGGAACAACACCCTAGAGGCAGCTGCATGGCATAATGGATAGAGTGCTGGACTTGGAGTAATGAAGAACTAAGTTGAAATCTAGCTTCAAATCTTTCTATCTTTATGAGCCTGAGCAAGTCATTTCACTTCTGTCAGCCTCAATTTCATCATCTCTAAAATGGGGATAATAATAACATCCACCTCCTCGTGTTGTTGTGCCAATCAAGCAAAATCATATTTGTAAAGTTCTTTGAATTTTTGAAGCATGATATGAATGTTATAGCTATAGTTACTGAAGTGTTTCACAAAGAGAAGAGAATTAAAAGAAGAAATAAGGATGAAGAGCGGCCTGAGATAACAGGTCTCAAAAATGAAATAGTAAATAGACAATTTGGAACATATGATGAGCAATGTATCTAAAGCTCTGTAGATCCTTTAAAGGTAGGTTTCACCAGCAGATTTGATACTAGAAAATAAAGAAATTTTGACTCAAAATGTAGGCACAAAAACAGTGGAAAACATTGGGTCTCTACAAACCAAAATGATCTTGAAGACAGGACAAGTAATATTTTAAGGAACTTCTATATCTTAGAAATATGGAATTAATTTGAAATTTGAATACAAGATTTTAATAATGAAAAATGCACAACTGCTAAAAACTGAGGACAAAGGGTATATTGATAGAATTCAGAGGCTATCCAACAGAAAGAAGCATCAAGTTTAACACACCAGAACCATAGTGATCAAATATTAGATGTTTCAACACTTGAGTATTTGGGGGAATGAAAACAGAGCCCTTCACCTATCAAGGAAAATAAATTTCAATACGTCAGGATTACTTCTCCACTTTGAGAAATAAAGGAAGAGACTGGAAAACAACACTAATAAAATAAAAGGAGATTGGGTTATAAACCAAAAACTCATGCTGCAAATATGAGCTTAACCATGCATGCAATAAGATTAACTTACTGCTATCAACATTGCAAAATTGAACAATATTGAAAGTTATCCAACTAATACCATTCAATCGTCAATCGTGAGGGCTTAGAACCAGTGATGAAGAATGTTACCTGCCTTCTAAGAGAGAGTTGGCGGACTAGTATGCAAAGTAAAACACATATTATTGGACATGGCCAATATGGAAATTTATTTTTCTAGCACATTATGCTAATGTGTTAACAAGGGCTTTGTTCATCTTTTCTTCATTGAGTTGGTGGGAATAAATAATAGAGAAAAGAAGATGGACATACAGAAAAAAGACTGGATATTAGGCATTTTCTATTAACAATCTCAAAATGAGTCAGGTAGATGACTTGGAAAAGTTTAACCAGACAAGAATAAGGTAAATACACCAATGAGAAAATATTAAGCAATGTAATCAGTACTCTTATGCTTTCATATGAATCCAACATTATTTTTTAAAAATCTCCCATTGGTTTGGAGCCATTGAAATAAAGGCAAAAATATAGAGAGGTAACAGGAACAAGGTGGCACTACTTCTAGGGAGGGCATTAAAGAAGTCTTGGTATGAATCTGGAAGAAAGTTTCTAGTGAATGCTTCAATGATCTGTGTTTACTTCTTTGCTGTTTAACATTTTTATTAGTATATTAAATCAATCAACAAATAGGTAAGAAATGTCTCTTATTGCCAAAGTGCCAAGTAGTGGGCATATAAACAAAGAATAAAAATAAAGCAGTCTCTAACATGAAAGAGTTTACATTCTACTGAAGGAATACAACACATTTAAAGAGAAATACACACCAGATCTGTACAAAATCAATACACAGAGAATTTTTGGTGGGACACTAACGACAGGAAGAATTAGGGAAGGCTGCTTGAAGGAGGTAACAGCTACAGTGGAAGGATATCAGGGCTGCTAAGAGTTGAGGGAAGTGAGCGAGAGCATGCCAGGCAGTGTAAAGTACATAGGGCCAGACTGTGTAAACGCAAAGAGGTAAAAGAGGGGATGTTATCTACAGAGAACAACAAGGAGGCTGGTTTGTCTGGGAGCACATAGGGTGTGATGGGGTAAATGGATACCTAGTGTGGAAAAAGAGTCTCAAGCAGGATTGTGAAGGGAGTTAAAAACCAAACAGATGAATTTATGTTGTGTCTTAAGAGCCCTGAAGCCTCCTGATCATGGGAATAACCCAGTGAATCTTGCACTTTATGTATGGTAACTTGGCAGACTTGTGAAGAATTGATTGAGAGTCTAGATTAGATAGAATTGTCATTGTCTAGATTAGAGATGATGTTGAACTGAAATAGGGTGGTTGTGGTGTGAATACAGAAAAAAGTTAAGGATTACTGCCATGACAGGGTTGGGGGTGGAGGGGAAGAAGATGTTTACTTTGTATTCTTCCCTCCTACACCCTACTTCCCCATTGATAAGAGGTATTTGGAAAGTTCAGATACAATGGGGAAAAGGATTGCCTGTTCAGCCCTCCCAAAATGATTGTTCCTTGTACCGAAAGTTTAATTCATCGGGTTAAACTGTGAAGGAATGAAGGAAAGAAGCAATCATCAAGCATCTACTACGTGCCAGGCCCTGTGCAGAGCATCTTACAAGTATTATTTCCTTTGGTCTTTACAATGACCCCAGGAGGTAGATGCTATCATCATTTCCATTTTATATTTGAAGAAATAGAGGAAGACAGATGTTGAGTGACTTGCCCAGGGTTGTACTGCTATAAAGAGTCTGCGTCCAGATTGGAACAAAAGCCTTTCTGATTTCAGGCTCAGTACCCTATACCTACCACAACCTAATTTCCTCTAATCAGTCTAAGTGGAACTATGCAGGACTGGGAGATAATTAAGGATAAAGTAGAATGTTGGACTGATGTCCTGATGGCAACTATGAGTAAATTTTCATTGTCAGAGAATATTATGCTATACTAAAAGTATGTTATTTGTTTTCCAAATCGGGTTGTAGGTTTCTGGGAAGTTTTTGAATCTTTTTCATATTTCTGTGGAGTAAAACAAAGGCTGCCCTCTTCTGATACTAATTGTCAGTGCTTTTGTGGAAGCTAGTAATAGCTAGCATTTAAAGTAATACCTAGCATTTATATATGATTTAGTGTTTGCTATCTCTTGTTATTCAGTGATTTCAGTCATGTCTGATCTTTTACTGAACCCACTATTTTTTCCTGGCAAAGATACTGGGCTGGGGAGCCTTTCCTTCTCCAGTGGATCCATTTTTGGGCAATCAGAGGTTAAATGACTGGCCTGTGGTCACGAGGGTAGGAATTATCTGAGGCTGGATTTGAACTCAGATCTTTCTCATACCAGGCCCAATGTTTAATCCAGTGAGCCATCTCCTGCTTCTGTTTTAAAATTAACAGCAGGATTTGCAGATATCATTTGTTCCTTGGAATTACCCTGGGAGATGAATGTTTTTGTCCCCATTTTATAGATGAGGAACCTAAGGCAGACAGTGGTGATATGATGTGCCCAGGAACTGTGTGAAGTTGGCTTTGAACTCAAGCTTTCCTGACTCCAAGTCCTGCTCTGCACCCCAATTCTCCTCTTTAGAGCTTACTATGTATGTACTAGTTGGCATATTATCTTCCCCATTATATCGTAAGCTCTTTTTTTCCTCTTTTGTGTCTTCAGCACTTAGTACAGTACCTGGCACATAATAGGAATTTAGGAAATGTTTCTTAACTGATTCCTATTGCCTTTCTCCAGTACAATCTCCTCCCCTAAACAGACAAGCCCTGATGAGAAGCTCAGTACCCGGCAAAATAGAACTCCTCCAACCCCATTTCCCTTACCAAGTTCAGAGAAGGGACAGGGTCATATGAAAGCCAAGTTAGCAGAAAGCCAATGGCATCCTAAAGGAACATTGATACCTTGTGACTCTGTAAGGTTCCTTCCTGTGCTTTGAAGAAAGTGACCTATAAGAGTCCTTTGAATATCAGCCTTGCTCAAGGAGCAAAGTACTTCCACCATTCACCCTACCTGCTCCATTTTGGATAGGTAGCAGTCAATGTAGTCTTGAGGGTTGTTAGGGTCCAGTAGCTTTTGATGCTCCTTTACTCTTTCCAAAATGAAATGTTTCATTTCTTCTATACATTTAGAAAGTCCTTTAGGCTTAACAGGAAAGTACACTCTGAGTGCTGCTGGTAAAAAGTTGTAGAGCTATACCCCCCAAACCCAAAAAAACACATGTGAGTTTACTGTCATAAAGAGATGACTTTATCCCTCTACTTATAAATTATTATGTGCTATTCAAAGGCACTTCATTTCTTTATAATTGGTTTTCTCTCTTATCTTCAGTACACATGGGGAAACGAAAAGAAAAACAAAAGCCTTGAAATACATGTACACATTCAAGCAATTCAAATCCCCACCTTGGCAAAGGCCAGAAATGTGTGTCACATTTTACATCTTGAGCCCATCCCCTCTCTGTCAGAAGGAGGGCAGCAGGTTTCATTGCATGACTCTGGAATCATGGTGGGTCCTCACATTGAGTACTTGAGCCTTGCATGGATTTGCCTTTCCATTGTTTTTGGGGTGGGGTGTTATACTACAAATTGGTTGTGCTCACTTTACTTGATATCTATTCATAAAGTCTTTCCAGGTGTAAAGCTGTCCCTTTCATCGTTTCTCAAAACATAGTAGAATCTGATTACATTCACACACCATAATTTATTCAGCTATCCCCCAATTGATGAGCAGCCCCTTAGTTTCCAACACTTTGCAGTCCCCATAAAAAAATCATTTCTTTTTTTACATATGACTTAAATATTTCATGTTTTATTTTTTTTTATTTTGGGAGGGTACTAGTGAAAAGCAGGTATTGCTGGCTCGAAGGACATACATGATATAGTAATTGGGGAGTGAGAGACCCAAGTTGATTTTGACATGGCCTGGACAATTGACAGCAATACCAATAGTTGTCAAGAGGCTGCTTTTCCAATAGTCCCTCTAACATATGATAATTATCATTCTTTAAAGATGTTTTGAAACATTTGGAAGGAAAAATCGAGACTTGGTCACTTTTTTAAGAAAGCCGTTTGGGGCCAATTTTGATAATCTTTAAAGTGCAACAAAGAGGCAAAAAATTTAAGGCATCCATTCAGAAAAGACTTGGGTATTGATTATTGAAAAGGGGGGATTTCTAGCAGCCATCACCAAACAAAACATCATATCCTAATTGTACAGGAAAAGTTTCAGGGTTATACACACAAAACTGGGAAAGTCAGAAGGCACTGGCCTCACTGAAGTTCAGGGAGTAACAATCTCATCTCGTTGACTGAAATGGATATGGAACAGAAAAAGAAAGCTGGGTAGAAGACAAAGGTTCTTTCTCCTCCAGAGAGAAGACATTAGCAGAGTACAATGCTGCCAAGTTTCACTGGCAGTGGTGGTTAAGCCTGGGGGAGAGCAATTATCTAGAAACTTCAGAAAAAAGAAAGCTGTAACCATCACAGAAGCTCAGCACTTAACATTAGAAGGAAAGATTCTCTTCAGAGCAGAAAGCATAAAATCAACTTCTTTTATTTTGTTTTTCTTCAATTAACAAACATTGTCTCTTCTTGCCTCTTGAATTTAGAATTTTAAAAATTCTTGTAATAAATATGAATAGTCAAGCAAAACACAAATGTCATATTGCCTGTGTCGACAAATGTATGTCTCATTCTGCATATTCAGTCTGTCACCTCTCAGTCAGAAAAAGACCAGTACATTTCATCATGGGTCCTCTGTAATCAATGTTGGTCATTGCCTTTATCAGAATAATTCAGTCTTCCAAAGTTTTTTGACTTTACAGGGTTTTTCTAATTGTACAAAATGATCTATTTCTACTCATTTCACTCTTTATCAATTAATACAATTCTCCCGACACTTCTCTGAACTGCTCTCTTTCATTATATCTTTCAGTAAAATAGTATAACATCAAATTAATGTAACAATTTTTCAACCATTCCCAAATTAAAGGATATGGCCTCTCAGTTTCTACTTCTACAATAAAAAGCTACTATTAGCACTTTGGTATATATGAGTCCTTTTCATTTAACTCTGATGTCTATAGGGGCTAAAACTAAGAGATTGAAAGGGTGGGCATTTCATTGACTTTTGAGACACAGTTCCAAATGGCTTTCTAGAAGGACTCCACCAACATCATATTGATGTGCCAATTTTTCTGCAGCTCCACCATTATGCCATTGTCTTATTTTATCATCTTTCCCAAAGGAGAATGAGATTTGCTTTAGTTTTCATTTTTCTAATTATAGGGGATTTGCAACAATTTTTCATATATCTATTTGACATTTTCCTTTGAGAAATACTTGTTCATAACTTTTGTCCATTTATCGTTTGGTGGATAGCTCTAATAAATATGAATCAATTCATTATAAATCTTGTCATTAATATCTTTATCAGAGGAAATTGTTGCAAACATCACCCACCATTTAACTATTTTCCTACTAATTGTAGCTGCATTGGTTTGGTTTTTGATAATTATTTTCAATTTTGTATCTCAAAATTGCTCTTTTTATCATCCATGCTTCTCTAAAACCATTTTTTTCATGAACACTTTCCCTATTTAATCTTTTGTAATCTTTTCCTGGTAACTCTAAGTTGTATACTATGTGGCCTTTTCTATCTCTCATGTACAAATTTGAATGTAATCTTTGTAAACAGTGTGAGGTGCTGGTCTTAGCTCTTTTGTGCCAGAAGAGTTCCTAGTTTTTAATCACTTTTATGGCCAAATAGTGAGTCCCTGCCCCAGGAGCTGGTGGGGTTTCCCTTATATCAAGCATTAGGCTACCAGATTAGCTTGTTTCTAATTGCAGCATACTTCATCTATTTCACTTACCTATCTCTCTATTTTGAAATGAATAACAAATCATTTTGGGATCTGAGGCAGCCAGGCTCCCTTCTGCTCCCATTTTCTCATGATTTTTCTTGAGGTTCTTGATGTTTTGTCCTCCAGATGAATTTTATTATCATTTTTTTCAAGCACTATCAAGTAATCCTTGGATTGATATGGCATTACATAAGCAAATTAATTGAGATGGTATTGCCATTTTATTATATTAGTTCAGCTTACCTAAGAGCAATTAAGCCTGCCTTTAATTATTTGGGTCAGTCTCCATTTCCATGAAGGGAGCCTTGTGCTTGTTGTATTCACAAAGTTGCTATATACAAGGTGGTAGGTCAATTCCCAATTATTTTATATGGTCTAGAGGTTTGTTAACGGAATTTCTCTTTCTATCACTTCCTCTTCACTTTAGCTGGTAGCACACAGAAATATTGATGACTTTGTTACAGTTACTAATGAAATACCAGTTTGAGGTTAAGTAGTAATTAATGTTTACTCTCTTGAAGTCCACCTACGATGACCTCTCCTAATGTGAATGTGATACTGTGCTATCAAAGGATCTTTTACCAATGTGGAAAGGCTTTCAGGAGAAGATATGACATACCCTTAGCATTTTATCTGTGTTTGAGGGCCATTGAGGCGGAAGGTATTCTGGATAATGAGCTTTCTCACAATACATTCAATTAAATGAGTCTGTACTAATCAATTACCAATCCATTGAGGTCAATTCAATGAATATTTATAAAGTTCTTAATCAATGTAAATCAAAATATTGGGTGTTCAGAGAGATACCAAGTTTTGAAAAGATATAATCCTTGCCCACATGGAGTTCATATTCTATAAGGGAAATAAGATAAATGCACATTGATGACTCAAATAAAAAAAAATACATGATGGGTGCATCAGAAGGATGCACATCAAATCCTATGGGAGATCCTGAATCACAGGATCACAGCTGATTGCAGGGAACAAGGTAGGCTTCATGGAGGAGGGGGCATTCGAGTTTGATTATAATAATTGGTAGAAATTCAATAGGTAATAAGGAAACCTGAAGGATGTTCAAGGAACAAGGGGACAGGAACACAAAGCCAGAATGTCAAAGAAGCATAGGATTTAATGGAGGACAGAGAATGGTCCAGTGTGGCTCAGTCATAAAATACATGAAGGGGAGTAGTATGTGGATCAAGATGAAGAGTTAAGGTGATGCCAGATCTGGAATTTCTAGAATACTAAACAAGATATTGCTTTCTACCTCAGGGGGAAGACTAATTTGTTTATCTCTGTAGCCCCCAAAAAAAGGTGCTTCCATTCTCTTAGTGGCATTGATGTTTATCAGACAAAAAGGAGAGTGGTGGTATGTGCAGAGCAGGTTAGTGTCTGGCTTCTATAATACTGAAGATGAAAACTACACCATCATTTCATCAATTAATTACCAATCACTCTCCTTGCCACCAGGGAGGAGGTTTGGGCTGAACATGATGCTGAAAATCATAATATCAGCAAAAGGACTTGGAGATGGTAAAGATTCATGTTTTTTGCTAAATAACTTCGTGTCTGTTTTGTGAAGATAGAATTGTTCTTCAGCAAAAAAAATGATAAAATGGAAAAGTGGTTGGGTTTGGAGACAGAAAACTTGAGTCAGTATACATGTCCTGTAACATACATGGGGACCTCAGATAAATCATGTCACTTTTCTGTAACTCAGTTTCTTCCTCTCTGCAGTAACAATAAAAACAATATCTAGCATTTATATATCACTATATAACTGCCCAAATTGCTTCACATGTATTAGCTCATTTGACCCTCAGGGCATATTTTGTAGGTAGGTGCTTGTATTATTATTATCATTATCATTATCTTTATTATTATTAATATTATTATTATCATTATTATTATTTTTATTCACAAGGAAAATGAGGATGACAGTGGTGAAGTGACTTTTCAGGGCTATACAACTGTTAAGTGTCTGAGGGAAGTTTCAGAGTCATTCTTCCTCATTCCAGGTCTAACCCTCCATTCATTAAATTCCTCTCTTTCCCTAAAGTCTATGCTTTTGTGATCTCTCAAAAGAGCAAAAAGAGGAAGAGCCCTTCTGGGCAGTTAGAAGTAGCTAGTGTGGTTTTAATGTGATTAAAGATCTTCCCCTCCCATTTAATACTCCTCAGGTAGAGCTGCTTAAGGGAAGCTTAATTAGGGGAGCCTTATTTTTAGGCAGGACCACATCTTTTGCTAAGTAGGTGCTAAGCCCCAGGGCCCTAAACTGGGTATATATACCCTGTGGGTAGCCATTATGGTCAGAAATTATAGAATGCAGAATTGAGAGAACTGAGAATCTACAGAATTGAGAGATTAGAGAACTGAGAATTTGAAAATCCAGAGATTGAAGAATCCAGAGAACACGGAATTGAAATTGAGAATTCAGAAGGAGAATTCAGCCCAAGCAGAATTAGAGAGAGACAGAGAGAAGGAGAGAGAGAGCACTGCAAGGACTCTGACCACTACAAGGGCTTTCAGAACTGCAATCTTTCAGAACTGCAGGAGGAGAGGATCCAGACAAGCAGACAGTTAGGATTCATGAGTGAGTATCTTTGGAGAGGCCCTAGCAGAGGGGAAAGTTACAGGATGACTTGGCTCTTTGCTGTGATGCTGTGTTTTAATCTCCTTGCTTTTACATTGAGGTGCACTTACTTGTTTGGGGATATAATTACTGCTATGTAGAATTTGGGTTATTGGTTTTGGGATTTGATCCTCTGGTGTCTGACTAAATGTTATTACCTCGTCTGCCTTCTGTACAGACAGTCTGTTATACTTTGTGATTCCAAACTATACAGGCATATTCAGGGTCACCATCAATATCATGAATTTTGCTTTACTGATACAGTAAGCAACTCTGAACAGACTTCAAGTTTCATAAGTCATCTCAAATCTAAGCCTAAATGGCAATTATCTCAAAACTAATTTGCCCATTGCTGACTACCCACTGAGGGGACCAGAAATAAAAATAGTATGTCCTTCTTCAAACGAACCTGATATTTGAGTTAAGGGAAATCTACTTAACTTGGAAAGGCCTGCATTAAAAATAAAGAACATACAGAGCTACAAAGGAATCCCATCAATTCAATTCAATTCACATTAAGTTAATAAAATCCATTGAGCATTTATGCAGTACTCAATATGAACTGAGTCTGGCTACTGTGCTGGGCTACTGTGATATAGAAAACAAATAAAGCAGCCCTCTTCCACAAAAATCTTATATTCCAAAGGAAAGGGTTTAGCTAGAGTATGTATACCAGAAGGTAAGTGGAACAGAACATGGGTAAAGGAAAAGAAAGCTTCTTTTCAGCTGATAAGGATCCTTAGGTCTGCTTTTAGTGAATGAAGGCCTTGATCCTCCATGTCCGTCCAACGTTGAGGCTAGGCGGTACCACTCCCAGAATCAGTGTAGTCTATAGGGCTAAGTGGCTTGCTCACTCAGCTTTGGCCAGCTGTCCTCCCTAATCCTTCCAGAATGCCCTGGGCAGACTCTTTGCTGATAACTATTTTACTTGGCCACATCTATGAACGCTATCCCACTTGGAATAGCCCAGGCCCCAATCAGATGTTTCTCACCTTTTCTTGAGTATTTGTATGACCTAGAACTAGTTCAGAGACCGACTGGGAACAGACTATCTACCTTGAGCTTATTTGAGAGCTACACATATTCCATTATGCAATGGTCCTTGAGTGCATGATATGTGAATGTGTATGTGTGTTCATGTTTGTTGGGGAATTTGCTGAGGGATGAAAACCTATGGTACACGGATCCTGTTACTGAAACTCAGCAAACAACCACAGAATAAAAAGACAGCTCTGGCCTTACCTGTGTCCATCGTGAGTTAAGCAGCTGGAAGTTTTCACTTAACAACTTTAGCAGATATAGAAATTTCTCATCATTGTACTTGAATCGATCACGGAAGAGGATAGAGCAGATCACATTGCAGGGGGCACAGCCAAGGATGAAGGTGGGATCAGTGGGCTGGCCTAATGTGGAGAAAAGTTACCAAAGGAGGAAAAAAAATCTTTAACTAAAATGTTTCCAATCTCATAGGAACTGGACATCTCTTGTGCTCACACCTGAATATGTTGTTTAATTCCTCTAAGGCTAGTGATTATTGTTCTCCTGAACAGTTTCCTTTGCCCTTTATAAAGAAACTAGATAAGCTTGTAATATCTGAGTATGAGAAGAGAGAAGGTACTTCTCTCACCCAGCAGAGTGACTGCCTGGTCAGTGAACCAAAGCAGAGACTTTTACAATAATTTCCAAAGCAAGAAGTATGTAGGACTGAGGATGGATGAGCAGTTGGACACCACATGCCCAGGAAGAAAAAAATGGAAACTAACCATTCGTTTTCCGGAGCTCCTCCACCAGGCATTGGGCTTCTTCTTGAACTCTCTCTTCAATGCTTCTCTTCCCCATCCCAAAGTTCCTTAGGGTCATCAGGGAAAATCTGCGGAGCTGTTTCCACCTCTCTCCACGACTTGCAATAACTCCTAGACAAAGGAGAAGAACAGGACATTGGTCATTCTAACACTGGAGGTGGTGGAGGGCACAGTTTGCATGGTGACATGTGATTTTGGGCTTAATTCATTGATCAAAATCACTTTTATTCAATTCAAACCAAAATGCTATGCAGCATGGTGAAGGTCTTGACCTAGGTGCTAAAAACAGAACAATAAAAATGAAACCAGTAGCTATGCTCTGAGGTGGGGTGGGGGGGTGATTTTGCTGGATATGCTCTGCCATTACCTTTGCTTGAATACATTAAATTTACCTTTTCCTTTGATTACATCCTCAATCAGTGGAAGAATTGGTCTGTCTACAAATGCATCTCCTTGATCAATTAGAGCTTCCTTCAAAATGTCATATCCATGTAGCACCACAACAGGCTGGGTTCCAAAATAAAAGGTGTAGATGGGGCCATATTTTTCAGCCAGCTAGGGAAAGAATGCCAAGAAATAGGAAGAACTTCCATTTACAACTGTAGAAAGATGAAACTTACCCCCAAAACTACCTCATAACATGTCATATGCGTGTGTACAAATTTGTACTTGTGAATGCGTGGGACCATATGATGTTAAGGAATTCTTGGTATACAAAAGCTTAAGCTGTGGCACAACAAAGTAAAATTCTCATTCCTTTTGGTTTGCTCCTTGGGAATCCCTGTCATTATACGGCACAGTACTTCCCTCAGATAGAGTATCCCTCTGTGTTCCATTGGCACCTATACAAAGTAAAGACATTATAAAATGTCTGGGGTCAATGTTGGGTAGATGAATCATAGAATATTTATAAGAGGACATGGGAAAAAGACACAGAAGCCACATACAATTCAAAGAGGATTGCCATCTCCCAACAAAAGCAATCCACTCTAATTACCTATCCTCTTATTTCTGACCTATTTGCTGTATTTCTTAAGTCATCATAGGTCAACTCAAACTGATCACTCCAAAATTACTAAGAGTCTCTGAATAGCGAAAATTGGTGGCCTTATCTCAGTCTTCATTCTTCTAGGCCTCTTTACAGCATTTGACATTGTTAACTACCCTCTTCTCCCATATACTCTCTTCTCTCTGGGTTTCTCTAATTGCCCCCCCTCTCCCTCTCCCTCTCTCTCTCTCTCTCTCTCTCTCTCTCGCTCTCGCTCTCTCTCCCTTTTTTCTCTCCCTCCCGGTCTCTTTCTCTCCCTCTCTCTTCCTCTCTGTCTCTCCTGTATGATTGCTCTTTATCAATCTCCTTTCCTGGACCATAGTCGAGATTGAACAATAGATCCATAACTTTTCACCATGGTTCTGTCCTAGGCAATATTCTCTTCTCTTTCCACATTTTGATTATTGGTAACCTCATAATCATTATGGAGATAACACACAGATCTATATATCTTGGCCTAGTATCATTCTTGAATATCCATAGGAATTTTACATTAAAGAAGTATAAAATTAAATTCATTATCCACTTCCTAAAAAGGCCCCCTCTTCCAAACATGCTTACAACTGGCTAAGATATCACTATATAATTTCAGGTAAGACCATTTCATTCCCCTGATCAACAAATTTCACCGGTTCCCTATTACCCCTTGGATCAAATGTAAACTTCTTTTGGATTTGACCCCCTTCACAACATGGGTGGAACCAATGTTTCCAATGTCATGATTCCTCTTCATTTACTCCATTGTTCAGAAAAGTTGGCCTTCTTGCTGTTTAACACGCAGTACTATCTCCAATAACCTTACTTTTGTTAGGTTTTCATAGTCAACATGCCTAGGATGTACTTATTCCTTATCTCTGACTCTTAGAATTCCCAATTTTCACAAAGTTTACTTCAAATGCTACTTTCTGCACAAGGGCTTTCCTGCCCCCTCTGCTACTTGCTAGTGCCTTCCACTCTAAAAATTACCTTACATTTATTTTCAACAATTTTTTCTTCTACTTACTTTGCAAATTCCACATTGCCCCATTGGCTTACTTCCTCCATCTGTATTCACACTAGAAGTTTGTGTCCTCAAAAGGGTGACTGCTAAAGCGCTTTGACTTCTATGAGGAGAGTGAACACAGAATTATTGTACCATTGCAGTGAGGCACAGATGTAGGGATACATGTGGTGAGGACAACTCACAACTCCCAAACACTTGAAGTCTGTCCTCACAAAGGTTGACAGATGAGTTGAGTTGGAGGGTGGATCTGTTGAGAAGCTGAGCTGTTCTGAGAAAACTTCACAAGGCCATTGTGCTATAAGACTAGCCCATTGCTAAGCCAGACTGCTCCCCCACTGCAAATCAGGTGCATATCTGCTGGACTAGGTTGGATTGCTCTCTGACAGTGGGCCACTCCAATCTTGAGCTGACCCAGGGCAGTGACAGTAGAGTCTTTCAGAAAGGCCTCATATCATTACTTAGGAATGTATGGGAGCCTCTTCAGTTCTCCCATGTCTTGAGTTTGAGGGTTTTCTTTCTTTCAGCCAACACACATAACTCCAGAGAGGTATATAGAGCCTCTCTTTTATCAACCAGCTCTGTCAAGCACCAGGTGTCTGTGCAGAGAGATAGTCATTCTTCCACTAGGATAGGAGTTCTTTTCTTAGAAACACACTTTCACTTAAAGACCTCACTCTAGTATAGAATGATTAATGAGCAGTTTACTAAATCCTCATGCCTACAGGCCAAGCAATAACATAGTAAAGTGCATTTTCTAATAATCACAAAACAATTCTTAGTCTAAGGTATTCCCATGTATTAAATCCAAAGTTCTCCTTTTTGTACAAATGAAGCACTGGGACACAAAGCATTGAGACAGACTTTGCCCAGGGTAAGTGCCTCATCTCTGGAACCTGCTACCTTAGTGTTTTCTAGATGCACGCTTTTTTGTCCGTTTCACCTGCAAAATTACCAAAATGGCAGAGACCATTACATTTGCGTATTTGCATCATGAGCACCTTGGGTAGTACCTGGTATGTACCTGATCAATGCTTTATGATTAAGTGATTGAAAAAAGAAATTAAATATTCATCAAAGTAGCAAAAATATTGAAAGAAGATTTCTCTAGGAAGATTTTTAAGAGATGACAGGCATTTGAAGTAGATGAAAAGGTATGACAAAGAGCTCATGGTGGAAAATTTCAAAGTTCATCAATGAAACTGCTGACTCAGGTGGGCTCATTGATAAGGGCGAGACGAGATAGAGGAGAAGGTTCTAATACATGATAATACATGTGAAATGACTCAGAAATGTTTAACTAAAGAATTTTGTTGAAGTTAGCAGAGAGAGAAATCTGTGTCTTTCATAAAAGGACCCTCTTGGTGTATCAGGCATTACCATTCCATGGGTGATTTGGGAACAAAGATATATTAAAAACAAGAATTGGGAGGGGATCAGAAGGCTGGAGTTAAGACACAGATAGAAGGAGGGTACCTATTATGTGAAATGAAGGTTCTATGTTCAGGAAAAAGAATCAAAAAATGCTAAAATTTTAGGTCTTGTGCCCACAGGGCCTTCAGGTAGGAAAGGACCCCAACTGGAATCTAGGACAATGGAATAAAAAAGTCAACCAAAGAAATAGGGGAAGAATGTGTCACACCTAGCTAGTGTATTGTAAGTTTCCTTTGGAATCCAGATTATCTATATCTGATATAGATATATATCTATATCTATACCCTAGAGGATGAGAGTAGCATGGGTGCTAAAGAAATGACTCCAACATTCTTGATAACCTCTCTAGGACCAAGGGATAAATTAGAGGGAGGCCAGACTGGATAAAGTTTGTTTGTTCAAATGTCTAAGGATCAATAAGGGGCTTCCTGAAATCCAAAGTCAAAAAGTTAGTCCACAAGTCTAGAATCCCTTATTGGAAGAAATGTGTGTGCATACAGAGGGAGATGACAGAAAGAAAGGGTCTCCGATATAGTTATGTGATGCTACATCTGGAATTAAGTGTATGGGAAATAGATTCAGAAGGGCTAAGACAGCTATAAGTTTTTAAAAACCAAATCCCTCGGGAGCCAAGATGGTGGCTGGAAAGGAAGGACTTGCATGAGCTCCCTGCCAGGTCCCTCCAAAAACCTATAAATAATGGCTCTGAACAAATTCTAAAACTGCAGAAGTCACAAAATAGCAGAGGGAAACAGGGCTCCATCCCAGGACAGCCTGGATTGTCGCTAGATGAGGTCTCTTGCGCACGGACCTGGGAGCAGGAGGGGAGCAGAGCCCAGCATGGACTGCATGGACCAACCAGACCAGGAGCCAGGCAGAGCCGGCCCTAGCACCCTGAATCAATAAGTTGTGGCACTTAACAGACTTCTCAACCCACAAACACCAAAGACAACAGAGAAGTACTGCAGAACTCAGAAAATAGTGGAGGGAAGCAGGGATCCAGCTCAGGACAGCCCGGATGGGCTCTGGGTAAAGTCTATCGGACACTGAGCTGGGAGCAGAGCAGAGCCCAGCGTGGGCAGCAGCAGGACCAACCAGAGCGGGAGGTGGGCAGAGCAGTCCCTAGCACCTGGAAGCAGTGAGCAGTGGCAGTTACCAGACTTCTCAACCCACAAACACCAAAGACAACAGAGAAGGTTAGAGGGAAAGGCCACGGGGGAAGGAGTTAAAGAAGGAGTTCTGGTTCGGCCACCTCCACGGGGGCAGCAGAGGTGATGCAGCTACAGAACTACAGCTGCAGTTGCTTCATGCCCCAGGCCCACCTGGTGGGAGGAATTAAGTAGCAGATCAGAGCAGGAGTGCAGAGCCTGCTTAAGATCTGAGTCCAGTCCAGGTTGGGGGTTCTTGGGGAAGGAGGAGTGATGGTGTGGCAGAGCTGGCTGTAATAGCTCTGAAAACAACAGTGCATCTGCTCAAGCTTGGAACAAAGTACTCTTTGCTCTACAAGCAGTAATACTCAGCCAAAAAACTCAAGGGTCAAATAAGTTGGCTGGGAACATGGCCAGGCAGCAAAAACACACTCAGATTCAATCTCAGACTTTGGAATCTTTCTTTAGTGACAAAGAAGACAAAAACGTACAGCCAGAAGAAGTCAACAAAGTCAAAGAGCCTACATGAAAAGCCTCTAAGAAAAACATGAACTGGTCTCAGGCCATGGAAGAGCTCACAAAGAATTTGGAAGAGCAAGTTAGAGAAGTACAGGAAAAATTGGAAAGAGAAATGAGAATGGTGCGAGAAAACCATGAAAAACAAATCAATGACTTGCTAAAGGAGAACCAAAAAAATACTGAAAAAAAAATACTGTAGAAAACAACACCTTAAAAAATAGACAAACGCAAATGGCAAAAGAGCTCCAAAAAGCCAATGAGGAGAAGAATGCCTTGAAAGGCAGAATTAGCCAAATGGAAAAGGAGGTCCAAAAGACCACTGAAGAAAATACTATGTTAAAAATAAGACTGGAGCAAATGTAAGCTGGTGACTTGATGAGAAACCAAGATATTATAAAAAAAAGAATCAAAGGAATGAAAAAGTGGAAGACAATGTGTAATGTCTCATTGGAAAAACCACTGACCTGGAAAATAGATCCAGGAGAGATAATTTAAAAATTATTGGACTACCTGGAAGCCATGATCAAAAAAAGAGCCTAGATATCATCTTTCAAGAAATTACCAAGGAGAACTGCCCTGATGTTCTAGAGCCAGAGGATAAAACAGAAATTGAAGGAATCCACCGATCGCCTCCTCAAAAAATCCCAAAAAGGAAACAACTAGTAATGTTGTTGCCAAATTCCAGAGCTCCCAGATCAAGGAGAAAATACTGCAAGCAGCCAGAAAGAAACAATTTGAGTATTGTGGAAAAACAATCAGGATAACACAAGCTCTAGCAGCTTCTACATAAGGGATCGAAGGGCTTGGAATATGATATTCCGGAGGTCAGTGGAGATAGGATTAAAACCAAGAATCATGTACCCACCAAAACTGAGTATCATGCTCCAAGGCAAAATATAAATTTTCAATAAAACAGACGACTTTCAAGCTTTCTCAGTGAAAAGACCAGAGCTGAATAGAAAATTTGACTTTCAAACACAAGAATCAAGAGAAGCAAGAAAAGGTAAACAAGAAAGAGAAATCACAAGACACTTACTAAAGTTGAACTGTTTTGTTTACATTCTTACATGGAAGGAAGATGTGTATGATCCATGAGACCTCAGTATTATGGTAGCTGAAGGGAATATGCATATACATATATGCATATTCCCTTCAGCTACCATATATATATATGTGTGTGTGTGTGTGTGTGTGTGTGTGTGTGTGTGTGTGTGTGTTCGTGTGTGTATAGGTATGCATGTGTGTGTGTGTGTGTGTGTGTGTGTATAGACAGAGGGCACAAGAAGAGTTGAATATGAAGGGATGATATCTAAAAAAATCAAATTAAAGGATGAGAGGGGAATATATTGAGAGAAGGAGAAAGGGAGAGATAGAATGGGGTAAATTATCTCACATAAAAGTAGCAAGAAGAAGCAGTTCTCTAGGAAGGGAAGAGGGGGCAGGTGAGGGGGAATGAGTGAATCTTGCTCTCATCGGATTTCACCTGAGGAGGGAATACCATACATACTCAACTGGGTATCTTACCCCGCAGGAAAGAAGGAGGAAAAACATAAAAAGGGGAGATGATACAAGGAAGGGCAGATAGGGGGAGGAGGTAATCAAAAACAAACACTTTCGAAAAGGGACAGGGTCAAGGGAGAAAATTCAATAAAGGGGAATAGGTTAGGAAGGAACAAACTATAGTTAGTCTTTCACAACATGAGTATTGTGGAAGGGTTTTACATAATGATACACATGTGGCCTATGTTGAATTGTTTGCCTTCTTAGGGAGGGTGGGTGGGGAGGGAAGGGGGGAGAGAATTTGGAACTCAAAGTTTTAAAAACAGATGATCAAAAACAAAAAAAAAAAGAAAAGTTTTTACATACAACTAGAAAATAAGATACACAGGCAATGGGGCATAGAAATTTATCTTACTCTATGAGAAAGGAAGGGGAAAGGGGATGGGAGGGGATTGGGGTGACAGAAGGGACGGCTGACTGGGCAATGGGGCAACGAGAATATAAGCCATCTTGGAGTGGGTGGGAGGGTAGAAATGGGGATAAAATTCGCAATTCAAACTGTTGTGAAAATCACTGCTAAAAGCTAAATATATCAAATAAATAAAATAAATTTTAAAAAATCCCTCACAATCACAGACATACGGTATCTGTGATGACTAGCTTTGATAGATTTGGCTCTTCTCAGCAATACAACATTCAAAGACCACTCCAAAAGAGTCATGATAGAAAAAGTCATCCACATCCAGAAAAAGAATTAGAGTCTGAATGTAGATTGAAGCAAGCTATTTGCCCTCTTTTTTTTCTTTTCCTTTTTCTTCTTCATTGTTTTGTTTTTTCTTTCTCATGATTCATTCCATTGGTTATAATGCTTTTTTACAACTTGACTGTTGTGCAAATAGGTTTAATGTGAAGGTATATGTAAAACCTATATCAGATTACAGGCCATCTTGGGAGGAAGCGGGGAGGGGACAGAAGGGGAGAAAATTTAGAATTCAAAAACTTGTGGCACTGAGTATTGTAAAATAAAAATTAAAATAAATTAAAAAAAACAAATCCCTTTGAATAAAAAACTAGAATAACATCTAGTCCTGAAAAACCTGGACTGGTTGCATCTGCATAAAAGACCCAGAGGAATGGGTTAGGAGAGGTAATGACTATGCACTGCTGGGTCATCAAGGAGAAATAGGGAAATGATGAATAAGCATTGCTTTTTTCCATGTGGAGGCATAAACAGTATGAAATTTACTAAAAATGGACTTGAAAACTCAAAATTATATCAAATTAAGGTAGGAGAAATTACAGTAGAGGAATCATAGTGGCAATTGACAGCAAAAAATGGGGGAGACAGTGGAGGCATGGGTAGTCTGAACTATAGGCACAGAGAGAAGGGCCTTGGAAGTCACCTAATTTCACAGATGAAGAAACTAGGTCCCAGGGAAGTAAAGAGATGGGCCCAAAGTCCCAAAAGCACAAAAGTACAGAGGCCTTCTGACACTAGGCCCAGTGCTCCACCCACTGCAGCACACAGCCTTCCTCAGTATATAATATGAGTCAGATAAAAAAAATCTATCGATATCCAATGCTTCCACTTCTTTCAACCATTTTAATGCAAACCTCTGAAGGTTTGTATAACATTAGAAGCCAATTAAGAACCAGAAGATTAGAAAATCTGGCTGTGTAATAGTGAAAGACTTTCATCCAGACCCTTGAGAAGTATTTCCTTGGAGTTGGGAGGGGGAAGAAGATAAAACCCTGATCTTGCTCGAACTTGGTTTTAGTTTCCTTCCTTCACGTCCTTGGTCAGAAGAGAACCTCTTGAACTTTTAAGGATATAAAACATATAGAGACTTCCCGTAAGCATCCTGGCAACATTATTGGAATAAGTTATGGCAGTGTCTGACTCATGATTCAAGGATATGACAGGATAAAGAAAGTCAGCTTCCAGGCTCTACAAGGAGCTCAGCAGAAAAACCACATACCACTTGAGGAGAAAATCTTGGACTCTCTAAGAAGGCCTTTCAAAGATGTGAGGTCCCCCTTGGCCAGATGTGTATACTTGAGCCCATTTCCTATCTATGTCCTTTTAGGAAAATATGCCACAGGTGTCTGAGGGGGAGGTTCCACATCGACAATTCGTGTTATACTACACTTTCCCAAAAGCAAACAAAGTCTGACTGATTATTGATATTAACCAATAATCATGGGACAAGCCCAGTAGGGGTACATGAACTGTTATTATTAGAAAAGCTCACTCCAAATCCTCAGGCCTACAGCTAGAATGTGTGGGAATAAGGGGTAGTCAAGCCCCAGAGATCCAGTCTGCTAGGACAAGTGGGGATTGAAAGAGTAGGGCCAGAGCATGGGAGACAAATACATAAATAACAGAGTGGGAATAGTAAAGGAAACTGTGAGCTTCTGTTATGTACAAATGAGTGGTTTTTATCAGCATTTTCAATTCACTGTGATAGTAACAAACTGTCCTGTTTGCCTATGTCCTTTTTTGGACTCCTCTCTGCTACTATAAAAAAAGTTCTTAATTAGCATGATTATATTTTGAAATTCATCAATATAAATTTGGGAAATTTCTTTGTTGTTACACAGATACCTACATAATATAATTCCTTTTTCCTTTTGGGTTGCAAATTCTAAAATATTTACTATCTGGTCCTTCATACAAAAAGTTTGCTGACTCTTGCTCTAGGTATCCAAGACTTAGCTTTTGTTAGCACGAAATGTTTCTTAATTAATTAAACCCAAAATTCCAAGGAAAAACAGTGCTTGTATGAAACTTGTACTGCAGTAAAATCAATTGAATGACAATTAACATTATTTGAAGCACAGGTAATATCAAGCAGCTTCATACATCTCCTAATGATTTCAAAAGTGAAAAAAGAAGCCAAACCTCCATTCTCACACAAGTTTGCAATAAAGATATTTTTTAACCTCCAACTATGGTTCCAGTAGCAAACATGGCTTCTAACCTTTATTCAAGTGCAAAAGAAACTCCCATATTCCAGATATCATTTAACGGTGCACTTGAAGAGGCATAACTTTCATATGACTGTCAAAGGATATGAAGTTAACCTGCATGATCTGCTGTTGATGAAAAAAGGGTGGCCATTTATAATCATTGTGTGTCTTCCCTGGTATCCACCAAACATCTTTTTCTTGGTCTGTTATTAAAATTTTCCAAAAATTGACATAAAGCTCCTCAGCCTTTATTTTACAGACTCCATTTTTTCTCTTTTTGAAATTTGACTTTGTAATAATTTGAGGCTAATGGCTCCATAAGACATCAGGAAATAATGAAAGACAGTCAAAATTTCAAAATAAAAATCAAGGGAAGTGGAAGTAGGAGCTTGGGCAATCAGGAAAAGTCGGGAGACCTTTCTCTTCTTGATTTCCATGATACTGGGCTCTTTTGGTTCTCCTGCTACATGCCTGGCCATTTAATCTCAATCTCCACATATCTCCAGGCTCTTTTCTTGGCCCTTTAGTATTTCCACTCCCTTCCACATCTCATGACCTGCCATAACACTCTCTAACTACTTGATCTCAGCAACAATGCTTTGAATGACTGTTTCTAAGCATAAGACTCCCACAAATATATGAATAGAACTTATCACTTTTGAAAGCAAGGTTCACATGGCCAACTGCTTATAACTGATTTCTCAACCTGGAGGTTGTGTTGGTGTTGCAGATTAAACATGTCCTCAATGTGACTAATTTTTTTTCCCATAAAATTGACCCTTCCTCCCAACTTACCCATTTCTCTTGACAGCATCCAAGAGGTGGACTTCACTAAGACGCACTTCCATTTACTCTGACACCCACATCTTTATATTTGACTTTCATTCTGACTTACGACCTGTATCCAATTGATTATGGTCAACTTGTGTAGATTCTGTTTTCACTTCTCCCACATGTATTCTATCTTGCCTCCTCACTTGTCCACTGACCCAAGTAAGACTCTCATCCCCTCTTGCTTACACTATTCTAATACGCTAGTGAGACAGGCATCCAAACTACCTAACACATCAAGTCACTCTAACGGAAAGAGTAGCTGAAATGTGACAGACAAGTCAAGCTACCACCAAAATGCCTTGGAAACTAATGGAGATAACCCAGAACTGCTACACCAGAGCCTTTATGATTGACACTTTCATGTCAGTGACTCCTGCCCCTAAACCATGGGTGGGGAATCTGTAGCCGGGAGACTACATGTGCCCCTCAAGCCTCTTGGATGCAGCCCTTTGACTGACTCCAAGTTTTAAAGAACAAATCCTTTTATTAAGTTGATGTGTGAAGTGTTGATTCTACGAGGGGACCCACGTGAGGACCTAGAGGACTGCAGGTGGCCTTGAGGCCACAGGTTCCCTGCCCCTGCTCTAGATCATTGGCTCTGCTTTGAACTCAGACCAAGCAGTCATCCTTTCAATGAGAAGCAATCACTGTGGAGGAGGGATCCACCTTCTTCAGCACCACCACTACCAGTCACTAAACACCTGACTCTGGCAGGCAGGTAAATCCAAGATTCCTGGGACTGGCAGCTCAGCTTTGCAGACTGTTCCTACTTCCATCCCAGTCTCCCCCACCCACAGACAGGGAAGGAACTCCTGGCAACTGCTTCTGTAGGTACTGAAGGCAGAACTACCAAGACTAGAAAAGTCCTAAAAACAGAGCCCTGGGAACTATCCAATGGTTCAGTATCACAAAACATATGTTTCTTATCAGTGGAATTGCCATTGAATGTGCTCCATTACCATCAGTTGGGTTACCGTGCCCTAAAGACCACAAGGCCTTTCCAACTGACATGCAGCTGAAATTTCATACTCTGGCCTATCTCCATAACACTGAGCACATAGTAGGTACTTAATAAATGGTATTTTTATCCAAAGGCCTCCAAGTTCAATTTCCTACTTCGAGTGTCTCTCCTTCAACATGAAGAATCTGCACAACTAACAACTTGAAATTCCTGTGGCAGAGTTATGATCATGTCATTGCTCTTCTCCAAAGTCTGCGGGGGCTCCCTGTTGCCTCCCTAACGTGACTCTTCCATGCATCCACAGCTGGCTCCAACCTAATTGTCCAGATTTAGTGTGTGTTAGTCCTCATCCAAAACTTTGCATTCTTGAAAAACTCGCCTGCTGGCTATATTATTTCATAACTCTTAGTTTTTGCCCATACCTGGAATTCATGACCAAAGTCTCTTCCAATCAGAATCTATTACTTCCTTCAAGGTCCTGCTCAGGGGGTCTCTCCTACTTGAAACTTTTTTGGGGTCCCCCAATTACTAGGGTTTTCTCTGTCCTCAAATTCCCTTGTACTTATCTATGAATTTGTTGCAGTCTTCTAGGAGAACATATCCTCCTGAAGGACAGGAACTACTTCCTTTCAAGAAGAGATGGTTTCATTCACCATATGTTTCTCTCCTGTATCTGGCACAGTGCCTGGCACATAGTAGGCAATAAAGAAATTCTCATTAATTGAATGATTTACTTTTACCTTTGTATCCCCAGAGCATTAAAAAAGGTAAAGATTTGGTCCTGTTGTTGAATTTCATCTGCTGCTACCAAAGTTTTAACAAAATGACCAATGCGTGCCTGACATCATTGCTAGTGGAGATATCACTCATAGAGCCCTTGAGTCACATCATCCATGACCTAAGATGCTAAAACACCAGGAGTCCTGATTCAATTGTTTATTTTAAGCCTTTGTGTCTCTCCCCCAAACCCAAGCAGCTAGAATCCAAATCCCAAATTCAGTCCTCTTACCTGTGAGAACGACGCAGCCACGTTCTTCAAATTCAATTGCAGGAGGTTGCCAATAAGGGGAAGAGGAGTAGGACCTGGTGGGAGTTTCCCCCTTTTGAGTCCTTGCATCCATAGAGACAAAATCAGGAAAACGACAAAAGCCAGGAGGGCAGTCGTGCTGAGGCCCCAAGGATCCATTGCCCTGGGAGATGGTCCTACAGCTCTCAGAGGTACCAGATCTGTCACCACACTTTTATAATCACTGGTAGATAACAGGGGTTGGGAACACCCAGCCAATAAACAGATAGTCCTTGTAAGCAAACAGGATAAGTTTTACATTAACTAAGCTAAACTGTGCTTAATTGACTTCTTAACCTTGCTTATTCTTTCTCCACCATGAAAAACATTCTTCTTGAGAGAGAAGATGTCAACAAAATAGGCATTGACATGCCCTGCCTTCTTTCTGACCTCTTTAAGCAGTGGTCCACTTACCTGAGGGGCCCTTGTCACATCTATCCCTTTCTTCTTCTTCTTCTTACTTAAACCTTTGGTGTCCCCAACATTTTTACTTCCTTCAATATCTTCTAAGCTTTAGTCTTTCTAATCCTGATCTGTCAGGTTGACACCTTTCTTTGTATAACTCCTTGATGATACTCATCCTCCAATCATCCTTTGTACATGTGCTTATATACTAAAGACACCTCAAGAAGAGCATGAATCCATCTCTCCACAAACCTGCACCATTCTAGCCAACAGATCTCAGATTGAGACTGTAGCCAAAGGTAGTTTTTTCTTCTAATCTTCCTCATTGGATTGATGTAGAACACATTTCTCTGTTCATACTGACCTGCATTTCATGTCAGATTCAAGACTCTGAAAATCACATCAGAAAGTATGTCTTGCCCCATGTTCGACTCGTCCACAGATCTTCAATGTTTCAAAGATAGCCTAATGTGCTATCAATGGTCAACACATGGAGAGCACATCACAATGACCTGTGCACACCTGGGTAGGGTCTCAGCTAGTCACCATTCACTTATCACGCTCTCTTCTTTTCATAGAAAGTCCATTACCTGCCAAGTTTGTCTAAAGGTGCTACTCCACCAAAGTTTCTTGCTGTGTTGGAACAAAGGAGATTCTGAGAGTTTCAGAAAGAGCATAAAAAGATAAATAAATAAGGACAGTGAAAGCTATATTTTTTCTGTGAAGCCAGCTGTTAAACATTTACCAGCTCACCCCTATATCATGCCCCTGTGGAGGATTTTTAAGAGTACTTAAAGGAGAGCTGCCTGTCCTGCAAAAGTATGACTGTCTTACATTGTCCATTGTTAGAGGGAGTTCCTTCATTGATACAATCACAGAACCCTCATTATATGTAATAATAATGATAATAATAATATTTTTGTGACACTTTCTATGTCCCAGGTACTGTGCTAAAAGCTTTAGAATTATTGTCTTATTTAATCCTCACAACTATATGAGTAAGTAGATGCTATTAATATCCCCATTTCACAGATGAGGACACTAAGACATATGGTGGTTGAGTGACTAGAGAATAATAGCATAAATACCAGCCTGGTTCTACCCCCTGTTAATATTCTGACCTTGGTCAAGTCACTTCTTATCCCTAGACTTCAGTTTCTTTCCCTGATTACTGACAGGGTTAGACTAGAAGACCTAGTTCTCAAACTCTTATGATGTTGTGATTTCCCCCACCAGTCAGATCTTCTCCATCCAGTTAAAACGTTATGAAATTTGAGCACAGAGATATGAAGAGATTTACACAAGGCCATAAACTCAATGAGTGTCTGCCAGAACTCATATCCTTCCTGAACTATGGACTCGCTCAAACAGAGATGAACTTCTTTCTTTGTTTTTAGGAGACATGGAACCTGGTGATCACTCATGTACTCTTTCGAATCTAGCATGAACTTTGGAGCAAATTTACATTTCTTTTTTTTCATCTTCTAGTATTTTTTAAATTTATTTTTCGTTTTCATCATTCACTTAAATAAGATTTTGAGTTCCAAACTTTCTCCCTCTCCCTCCCTTCTCCCCTCCCTAACATGGCATACAATATGATATAGGCAATACTTACATATTCATATTAAACATATTTTTACATTAGTCATGTTGTGAAGAAGAATTAGAACCAATTGGAAGGACCATGAAAAAGAAGAAACAAAGCAAAACAAAAAAGAGAAAGCAAATAGTATGTTTCAATCTGCATTCAGACTCCATAGTTCTTTTCCTGGATATGTATAGCATTTTCCATCATGACCTGGAGATATCTTAAATCCTTCATTACTAAGAAGAGCTAAGTGTACTAAAGTTAGTCATCACACAATCTTGCTGTTTCTGTGTACGATGTTTGCTTGGTTCTACTCACTTCACTCAGCATCAGGTCATGTAAGTCTTTCCAAGATTTTCTGAAATCTGTCTTCTCATCATTTCTTATGAAACAATACTATTCCATTACATTCAAATACCATAACTTGCTCAGCCTTTCCCAAATTGATGGGCATCGCCTCAGTTTCCAATTCTTGGCCACCATAAAAAAAACTGTTATAAATATTTTTGTACATGTGTGTCCATTTCCCATTTTTATGATCTCTTTTAGGACACAAATGTAGAAGTGTCTGGGTGATGGGTCAAAAGGTATGCAAAGTTTTTTTTTTAATATATTAGCCTCCTTTTATTTAATTTATTTAATATTTTTAGTTTTCAGCATTGATTTTCACAAGGATTTGAATTACAAATTTTCTCCCCATTTCTACCCTCCCCCCAACTCTAGGATAGCATGTGTTCCGGTTGCCCCATTCCCCAGTCAGCCTTCACTTCTGTCACCCCACTCCCCCCATCCCCTTTTCCCTCACTTTCTTGTAGGACAGGATAAATTTCTATGCCCCATTGCCTATGTATCTTATTTACTACTTGCATGCAAAAACTTTATTTTTGTGAGCATCTGTTTTTAAAACTTTGATTTCCAAATTCACTCCACTCTTCCCTCCCCACCCACCCTCCTTAACAAGGAATTCAACATAGGCCACGTGCATATCATTGTGTAAAACCTTTCACACTATTCATGTTGTGAAAGACTAACTGTATTTTGCTCCTTCTTAACCTATGCCACTTTATTCAATTTTCTCCCTTGACCCTGTCCCTTTTCGAAAGTGTTTGTTTTTGATTACCTCCTCCCCCTATCTGCCCTCCCTTCTATTGTCCCCCCTTTTTTATCTCCTTCCTCCTTCTTTCCTGTGGTATAAGATACCCAATTGATTGTGTATGTTATTCCTTCCTCAGGTCAAATTCGATGAGAGCCAGATTCACTCATTCCCCCTCAACTGCCCTTGCTTCCCTTCCTACAGAACTGCTTTTTCTCGCCACTTTTATGTGACATAATTTACCTCATTTTATCTCTCCCTCTCTCTATCTCAATATATTCCTCTCTCATCCTTAATCTGATTTTTTTTTTTAGATATCATCCCTTCAGATTCAACTTACCCTTTGCCCTCCGTATGTGTGTGTGTGTGTGTGTGTGTGTGTGTGTGTGTGTGTATGTATGTATATTCCCTTCATCTACCCTAATACTGAGGTCTCGTGAATTACATATATCATCTTTTCATGTAGGAATGTAAACAAAACTGTTCAACTTTAGCAAGTCCCTTATGATTTCTATTTCCTGTTTCTCTTTTCATGCTTCCCTTGATTCTTGTGTTTGAAAGTCAAATTTTAAATTCAGCTCTGATCTTTTCAATTAGAAAGCTTAAAAGTCTTCTATTTTGTTGAAAATCCATATTTTGCCTTGGAGCATGATACTCAGTTTTGCTAGGTAGGTGATTCTTGGTTTTAATCCTAGCTCCATTGACCTCCAGAATATCACATTCCAAGCCTTTCGATCCCTTAATGTAGAAACTGCTAGAGCTTGTGTTATCCTGATTTTGTTTCCACAATACTCAAATCATTTCTTTCTGGCTGCTTGCAGTGTTTTCTCCTTGATCTGGGCTGTGTGCTCTGGAATGGAGTGACAATATTCCTAGGAGTTTTCTCTGGAGATCTTTTTCAGGAGGTGATCGGTGGATTTTTTCAATTTTTGTTTAACTTCTGGCCCTAGAATATCAGGGCAGTTCTCCTTGATAATTTCTTGAAAGATGATATCTAGCCTTTTTTTTGATCATGGCTTTCAAGTAGTGCATTAATTTTTAAATTATCTCTCCTGGATCTGTTTTCCAGGTCAGTGGTTTTACCAATGAGATATTTCACATTGTCTTCCATTTTTTCATTCCTTTGGTTCTGTTTTATAATATCTTGATTTCTCATCAAGTCACTAGCTTCCACTTGCTCCAATCTAATTTTTAATACAGTATTTTCTTCAGTGGTCTTTTGGACCTCCTTTTCCATTTGGTTAATTCTGCCTTTCAAGGCATTCTTCTCCTAATTGGCTTTTTGGAGCTCTTTTGCCATTTGAGTTAGTCTATTTTTGAAGATATTATTTTCTTCAGAATTTTTGGGAGTCTCCTTTACCAAGTCATTGACTTGTTTTTCATGGTGTTCTCGCATCACTCTCATTTCTCTTCTGAATTTTTCCTCTACTTCTCTAAGTTGCTTTTCCAAATTCTTTATGAGCTCTGCCCTGAGACCAGTTCATGTTTTTCTTGGAGGTTTTTGAAGTAGGCTCTTTGACTTTGTTGACTTCTTCTGGTTGTATGTTTTGATCTACTTTGGCACCAAAGAAAGATTCCAAAGTCTGAGTCTGAATCTGAGTCCGTTTTCACTACCTGGCCGTGTTCCCAGCCAAGTTACTTGACCCTTGAGTTTTTTGGCTGGGTATGACTGCTTGTAGAGTATAGAGTACTTTGTCCCATGCTTGAGGGGCTGCGCTGTTTTTTTCAGAGTTTTTTCTACACAGCAAGCTCTGCCATACCAGCGCTACTCCTTCCCCAAGAACAGCCAGCCCAGACCGGACTCAGATCTAAACTAGTTCTGCACTCCTGCTCATATCTACCAATTAATTGCTCCCACCAAATGGGCCTGGGGAATGAAGCAATTGCAGCTGTAGCTCCGTAAGCAGCCTCAGAGCTGCATCACCTCCACTGCCCCCGGGGAGGTGGCCAAACCGCGTACTCCTTTCACTCTGTCTCAGCAGCTTTTCCCACTAACCTTCTCTGTTGTCTTTGGTGTTTGTGGGTTGAGAAGTCTGGTAACTGCCACAGCTCACTGATTCAGGCCACTAGGGCCTGTTCCACTTGACTCCCGGTCTGGTTGGTCCAGGCGCTGCTCACACTGGACTCTGCTCCACTGTGTTGCCAGTTCCATGCGATAGACCTTACCCCGCAAACATCCAGGCAGTCCTGGGCTGGAGCCCTGCTTCCCTTTGCTGTTTCATGGGTTCTACAGTTCTACAATTTGTTCAGAGCCATTGTTACAGGTGTTTGGAGGCACCTGGGTAGGGAGATCATGCAAGTCCCTGCTTTCCTGCCTCCATCTTGGCTCCATCCCTGCCCGACCCAGGTATGCACAGTTTTATAGCCCTTTGGGCATAGTTCCAAATTTCTCTCCAGAATCGTTGGATCAATGCACAACTCCACCAACGATGTATTAGTGTTCCAATTTTCCCACATCTTCTCCAACATTTCTCATTTTTTTTTATTTCTAATGTTAGCCAGTCTGATAGGTGTAATATGGTACCTCAGAGTTGTTTTGATTAGCATTTCTCTAATTCATAGAGATTTAGAGATTTTTTTTCATATGGCTAGATAGCTTTAATTTCTTCATCTGAAAACTTGTATTCCTATAAATTTGACTCAGTTCTCTATATATTTTAGAAATGAGGCCATTTTCAGAGACACTGGTTGTAAAAAATGTTTCCCAGCTTTCTGCTTCATTTCTAATCTTAGTTGCCTTGGCTTTCTTTGCTTGAAAACTGTCCTATTTAATGTAATCAGAATTATCCATTTGGCATTTCATAATGTTCTCTATCTGTGGTTTAGTCATAAATTCTTCCATTCTCCATACATCTGACAGGTAAACTATTCCGCACTCTCCTAGTTTCCTTATAGTATCTGCCTTTATATCTAAATCATGTACTGATTTTGACTTCATCTTGATATACTTTGTAAGACATTGGTCTACGCCTAGTTTCTACCGTATTATTTTCCAGCTTTGCCAGCAGTTTTTGATAAATAGTATGTGCTTATCCCAGAAGCTGGAGTTTTGGGGTCTATCAAACAATAGATTACTATAGTAATTGACTGCTATGTCTTGTGTACCTAACTTATTCCACTGATTCACCTCTCTAGTTCTTAATCAGGACCAAGGAGTTTTGATGACTACTGCGTTATAACACAATTTTAGATCTGGTATGGCTAGGCCTCCTTCCCTTCCACTTGTTTTCATTAATTCCCTTGATATTCTGGATCTTTTGTTCTTCCAGATCAATTTAATATTGTTTCTAGCTCTATAAAATATATTTTGGTAGTCTTGTATGGCACTGAATAAGTAAATTAATCTAGGTACAATGCTCATTTTTTATTATATTAACTCAGTCTACCCATGAGCAGCTGACATTTTTCCATTTATTTAGATATGACTTTATTTGTGTGAAAAGTGTTTTGTAATTGTGTTCACATAGTTCCTGGGTCAGGTTACATTCTTTAAAACTTATCTCTACCTAATCCAGAAGTGTTATTGTTTCATTCCCGCTAATTGTTTTCACACAAATGGAAGATACATGGTGCAAGGGCAAGAAAAGTGATGTGGATTTGGGAGGGAGGGAGCTTTAAATCAATCTTGTGATCAATTTCTATGCTGAAGTTCAGTTTGGAGGTAATAATGAAAAGTACATCATTATCAGACCTTTACAAGCCTTTACACTCATACACAGCCATAATTACAGAATTGTGTAGTGTAAAGTACAATTTGGGTGCAACTTTGACTACTCTGACAATCACAAGTTTCCTGTGAGGGCAGCTATGCACATAATGAGGTGGCATGGTATCCTGGGAAGGGACCTAGACTTGGAATCGGAGGAAATGGTTTCAAATGCAAGCTCTACTGATGACTCCCTATGTGACCTTGGTCGAGTCACTTGCCCTACCTAGGGCTTCAGTTTATCAAATGCAACCAATACCCTCATTGACTTCCAAGTCCCCTTCAACTCTACATCTATGATCCTATGACTCTCTTTAGCGCTTTATGATTCACCAAGCTCTTTACAGACATTGTTTCTTTTAATTCTCATGAGAATTATGTAAGGTGAGTGGGGCAAGCATTACTCAGATCCTTTTCCAAATGCAAAAACCTAAGCCCTGAGTGATTCACTGTTTTGTGTTAGTCTCTTAGCTTCAAGTATTTTTCTTGTAAAGAACATATGTTAGGATTGTGATTCTTGATCCACTCTGCTATCCATTCCCATTTTATGGCAGAGTTTATCCCATTCACATCCACTGATATGATTACTAACTGTGTATTTCCCTTCATCCTATTCTTCTTACACTTTGTTTTCTCTCCTTTCACCCTTTCACTCTTCACCAATGGTTTGCTTCTGCCCACCACCTCCCCTGATCTGCCGTCATTTCTTTCAGTCCCCACCCCATCCCTTTACTTGATCTCCTCCCCTCCTACTTTCCTGTCAGGTAAAACAGATTTCTATTTTCAACAGTTTCTCTCTTTGAGCCAATACTGACGAGAGTAATGTTCAAGTGATGCTCATCTCCCACTTTCCCATTTTCCACTCCACTGTAATAGGTCCTTAGTACCTCTTCATGTAAAACTTTACCACATTCCTCCTCTCCCTTCCCTCTGCACCGTAGTCATTCCTCTTTCTCATCCCTTAAATTTTTCATGTCATTCCCTCCAATTCACCTTATGCCCATACCCTGTATCTATGTATATTCTTTCCATCTGTACTGTTACTGATAAAATTTTCAAGAATTACAAGTATCATCTTCCCCTGTAGGAATGCAAAGAGTCCAGCTCCCTTGAATTCCTTGTGCTTTCTTTCCCCCTTTTGCCTCCTTATGCATGTCTTGGATTTTGAAATTGCAAGTCTGTTTGTTGGTTTACTTCTGGTCTTCTTATGAAAGCTTGAAATCCCTTTATTTTGTGGAATATCCATTGTTTCTCTCGACATACTATGCTTACTTTTGCTAGGTAAGTGATTCTTGGGTGTAACTCTAACTCCTTTGCCTCCTGGAATATCATGTTCCATGACCTTTGATCCTTTAATACTGCAGTTACCCAGTCCTGTGTAATCCTGATTATGCCTCCTCAATATTTGAATTATTTCTTGTTTTCCACTTGTAGTATTTTTTTTGTTGGCCTGAGAGTTCTGAAATTTGGATATTAAGTTCCTTGGAGGTTTTGTTTGGGGATCTCTTTCCTGAGGTGATTAGTGAATTCCTTCAATGCCTATTTTGCCCTCTCATTCCAGGACATCAGGGCACTTTTCCTTGATAATTTCTTGAAAGATGCTGTCCAGGTCCTCCTTTTCATGTCAGGGGGTCCAGTGATTCTGATATTGTTTTCCAGGTCAGTATTTTCCCCACAGGAAATTGTGTATTTTCTTCCATTTTTTTTCATTCTTTTGATTTTGTTTGATTGATTCTTGTTGTCTAATAGCATCATTAGCTTCCACTTGCCCAATTCTGACTTTTAAGGATTTGTGTTCCTGAATCAGATTTTGTACTTTCTTTTCCATTTGGCCAACTGTACGTTTTAAGCATTTGTTTTCTTTTTCCAAACTGTTGATAATATTTTCATAGTACTCTTGCACCACCCTGAGCTCTTTTCCCCATTTTTCTTCTACCTCTTTTATATGATTTCTAATCATCTTTTTGAGCTCTACCGTAAGTTCTCTCTTGCTTGAAGACACTTTCCATTTTCCTTCGGGGTTTTGCCCACAGGTGTTTTGACATTGTTGTCCTCTTCTGAGTTTGTGTCTTGGTCTTCCCTTTCACTATAATAACTTTCTATGGTCAGGATCTTTTTGTTGTATTTTGATCCCTTTTTTTGGGGGATGGAGGGAGGGCAGCAGAAGACTTTTTTCTTTCTTTAAAATTTGATCTCTGCTTCAAGGTTGAAAGTGTCTCTGGAGGCAGCTTGGTGGCACAGTGAGTAGAGCACCTGCCCTGGAGTCAGGAGTTCCTGAGTTCCAATCCGGCCACAGACACTTGACACATTTATTAGCTGTGTGTCCCTAGACAAGTCACTTAACCCCAATTTCCCTGCAATCTCCTCTGCAAAAAAAAAAAGAAAAGAAAATGGGTCTGTATAAGACTTCTTCTGTCAGTGGCTGCTGGTCCTGGCTGTTCATGTGGTCTTGAAGTATAATGCCTCTATATGTTCCTGGATCCTTGGCCATTTAGATTGTAATGCCAAGGATCCTGGATGGGTGGAGATATAATGGTATTCAGGGTGGGACCTTTTTACTCTTTTCACTTTTGGAATGCTAAGGCAATCAAGCGGCTTTAATGAGTCTTGCCTTTGTTTGAATTGAGAGTCATTTATTGGAAACAATGTATATGAGGTGGTGCTAGTGATTAAAGATCTTTTCCCACACCCTTTTGCTAGTTAGGCACTGAGCCCTCAGGATCCTAAACAGGGTGTAGGTGCTGTGAGGTGGGTATTTTGCTTTTGGGGGTACACTCATCGGCAAAGTGTTGGTGATGAGACTCTGGATAGTCATCGAGGCCCTCCTGGCTTTGAAAAACCCAGATGCTGGTGCTTCTCTCTCTCTCTGGTAACTATGTACGTAATGCCTTGATCAGACAAAGGCCTGTCCATTGATCTGTTTATATTTTCTGTTTGTAATTTCTATTAGTATTTGCTCTGAATTTCAGGTTGCTGACTTTTCCCCCTGAACTAAGTGAATGATATGTGTATGTTTAATTAAAGTGAGATTGTTAATGCCTTAAAGTTGCTTTCCTTACAAAAGCAGATCAAAGAACTTGTGCTAGCAGCCCTCCTGTGCACTCTTGTTGTTTGTCTTACACCTCCACAGCAGCTACTAGCAACATTGTTGTTACAGGCTATTTACCTGGTGCTGCATTGATGTTGCCCTGAGACCATTGGGGGATCTTCATGTGTGGTGCTGTGTTGAGGGGGTGTGCTGGAGGTGGCTGCTGGAGACTGTAGGGGACTGGCAGCTTACTTGTTGCTGAGCAGAGCTCCTAGGAGTTGTATCTGGCATATGTTGAGGTCTAGTGGGCTTTTTCTGCATTTCTCCAGGGACAAACTGAAGCCTGTGGAGGTCTGGCCACCTGAGGGTGCCTATTTTTCCTGGACTATGCTGAAGTAATGTGGGTCTGGCCTACTTTCTCTGTGAACAAGAAGATACTTGTTTACCTGGGGCTACACTGATGCAAGTGGAATTGTGGCCAGTGAAAGATTCCTGCCTGCCTAGAGCCAAGCTGGAGCCTGGGGAGTCCCAGCTGCTCGAGGATGCTGCCCCAACCCCCTGGGCTGGGAGCTGTGCTGAAGCACATGGAAATTCAGCCACTGGAAGATGCCCATTTACCTAGAGCTACATTGTATTATGGGGTGCCTCTCCAAGCTGAATTCTGCTAGTTCCCCTGATTATGCTGAGGCCCATGAGGGATGCTGGTATTGGTGTTTGCCTTCTCCATCATGTTGGGGCTCAGGATCTCCTGCTGATTTGCTGAGGTGGGGCTTTCTGAGACTTTTCCTGTCCTGGAATGAGCTCCCCTTTTTACTGGAGGGAGACATCCATTTCATACGTATTCTCCAAATCTCCCAGGATAAGACACCACTCCACCCCCTCTTTCTTCTGGCTCCCCTTTTCCAGGATTTGTTTTTGGGTGCTATTTGATGGTTATTTGGAGGTGAATACTGGAGAGCAACAGTGATTTACTGCTTACTCGGCCATCTTGGCTCCCAAATGTCCTCGCCACTCCCACTCCAGAATATTCTTCTTGAGATAGAAGATGGCAGCAAAATAAGCATTGACATGCTCTGCCTTCTTTCTGTCCTCTATGAGTAGTTTCCAACTTGCCTTAGGAGTTCTATCCATTATCTACCCCTTTCTCCTTGTTGCTTGAACCTTTGATGCCAGCAACATTTTGACACCCTTGAATGTCTTCTGAGTTTTAGTCTTCCTGACCCTGATCTGTCAGGTTAATGCATTTTCCTGTGTCAGTCCTCGAAAATGCCCTCCAACCATTCTTGGTATATGCCCTCATCTACTAATGACACCTCAAGTAGGGCCTTAACCCATCTCTCTCACAGAAATCCATGGATTACCTGCCCAATTCTAGTTTGGAAAACAATCACACATTTCACATGGGGACTATAGCCATAGGTACTTTTATTCTTTCTAGTTTTCCTCCTTGGATTGATATGGAATATATTACTCTGTTCATACTGGCTTCTGCTTCCATATCAGGTACAAGACTCTAAGCATCACATCAGAATGTATGCCCTGCCCCACGTTTGACTTGCCCACAGATCTTTACAGTTTCAAAGATAACCTAATATACCTTTAATGATCAGCACAGAGAAAGCACTTAAACAACTGTGCAGAGCTGAGTAGGGTCTCACCTAGTCACCATTCATTTCTCACCCTCCCTTCCATTCATGGAAAGTACATCACTAAGTTTGCTCTTTCACCAAAGCTTCTTGCTCTGTTGCGACAAAGTTGATTTTGAGAGCTTCAGAAAGAAGATAAAAAGATGAAGAAACAAGGTTCTTGCCCAACGGTGTGTTAGAGCTGGCTTAGGCCATCTCGAGAGGGCTGGTTGTTAAATTCTAAGTGTGACCATTTACATCTTAGATATCTGACTAATATCACAAATCAGATATTGATTTATTGTTTTATTTCTTGACATTAAAAAATGATGAAGAAAGTGTTAATAGCACAGATTCAACTTAAAAATACGACAGGTATATTTTTTTATGGGAATCTGGCAGTCAAACATTTACCAGACCACCCCTGCATCTTGCCCTGGTGGAGGAATTTTAAGAGTACTTAAAGAAGAACTGCCTATCCTGGAAAGGTATGACTGGATTAACTTTTCCATTGTTAGAGGAAATTCCTTCATTGGTACTATTGGTCTGTAATTGTAATAATGAAAAAAAGAATATTTATGTGACACTTTTTATGTCCCAGGTACCATTCTAAAAGCTTTATTAATATTATCTCATTTAATCTTCACAACAATATAAGTAAGTAGATTCTATTATTAACCCCATTTTACAGATGAGGAAATTGAGCCAAAGGGTAGTTGAATGACTAGAGAATAATAGCAAAACTGCCAGCCTGTCTCTACCTACTGTTAACATCCTGTCCTTGGTCAAGTCCCTTCCTATCCCTAGACTTCACTTTCCTTACCTGGTTACTGAGAGTATTGGACTGGAAGACCTAGTTCTCAGACATTGAACTCTTGTGATCCTGTGATTCTCCCCCACCCCCACCAGTCAAATCTTCCCCACCCAGTTAAAAGGTTGGGAAATCTGAGCACAGAGATATGAAGGAATTTACACAAGGTCATAAACCCAATGAGGGGCAGGCAGAACTGGGATCCTGACTGAACTATGGACTCTCTCAAACTGAGATGAACTTCTTTCTTTGGTTATAGGACATGTGGAGCCTGGTGACTATTAATGAATTCCTTTGAATTTAGCATGAACTTCTGAGCAGATTTACATTTCTTTTAAAATTATCAGTTTACCTAACAGAGCACTGTTACAGACCTTTACAGAGCTTTTAAACTCATACGCACCATAATTACAGAATTTTGTAGTGTAAAGTGCACTTTATGGGTCTGTATCAGGCTTCTTCTGTCAGTGGCTGCTGGTCCTGGCTGTTCATGTGGTCTTGAAGTATAATGCCTCTATATGTTCCTGGATCCTTGGCCATTTAGATTATAATACCAAGGATCCTGGAGGGGTGGAGATATAATGGTATTCAGGGTGGGACCTTTTTACTCTTTTCACTTTTGGAATGCTAAGGCAATCAAGTGGCTTTAATGAGTCTTGCCTTTGTTTGAATTGAGAGTCATTTATTGGAAACAATGTATATGAGGTGGTGCTAGTGATTAAAGATCTTTTCCCACACCCTTTTGCTAGTTAGGCACTGAGCCCTCAGGATCCTAAACAGGGTGTAGGTGCTGTGAGGTGGGTATTTTGCTTTTGGGGGTACACTCATCGGCAAAGTGTTGGTGATGAGACTCTGGATAGTCATCGAGGCCCTCCTGGCTTTGAAAAACCCAGATGCTGGTGCTTCTCTCTCTCTCTGGTAACTATGTATGTAATGCCTTGATCAGACAAAGGCCTGTCCATTGATCTGTTTATATTTTCTGTTTGTAATTTCTATTAGTATTTGCTCTGAATTTCAGGTTGCTGACTTTTCCCCCTGAACTAAGTGAATGATATGTGTATGTTTAATTAAAGTGAGATTGTTAATGCCTTAAAGTTGCTTTCCTTACAAAAGCAGATCAAAGAACTTGTGCTAGCAGCCCTCCTGTGCACTCTTGTTGTTTGTCTTACACCTCCACAGCAGCTACTAGCAACATTGTTGTTACAGGCTGTTTACCTGGTGCTGCATTGATGTTGCCCTGAGACCATTGGGGGATCTTCATGTGTGGTGCTGTGTTGAGGGGGTGTGCTGGAGGTGGCTGCTGGAGGCTGTAGGGGACTGGCAGCTTACTTGTTGCTGAGCAGAGCTCCTAGGAGTTGTATCTGGCATATGTTGAGGTCTAGTGGGCTTTTTCTGCATTTCTCCAGGGACAAACTGAAGCCTGTGGAGGTCTGGCCACCTGAGGGTGCCTATTTTTCCTGGACTATGCTGAAGTAATGTGGGTCTGGCCTACTTTCTCTGTGAACAAGAAGATGCTTGTTTACCTGGGGCTACACTGATGCAAGTGGAATTGTGGCCAGTGAAAGATTCCTGCCTGCCTAGAGCCAAGCTGGAGCCTGGGGAGTCCCAGCTGCTCGAGGATGCTGCCCCAACCCCCTGGGCTGGGAGCTGTGCTGAAGCACATGGAAATTCAGCCACTGGAAGATGCCCATTTACCTAGAGCTACACTGTAATATGGAGTGCCTCTCCAAGCTGAATTCTGCTAGTTCCCCTGATTATGCTGAGGCCCATGAGGGATGCTGGTATTGATGTTTGCCTTCTCCATCATGTTGGGGCTCAGGATCTCCTGCTGATTTGCTGAGGTGGGGCTTTCTGAGACTTTTCCTGTCCTGGAATGAGCTCCCCTTTTTACTGGAGGGAGACATCCATTTCATACATATTCTCCAAATCTCCCAGGATAAGACACCACTCCACCCCCTCTTTCTTCTGGCTCCCCTTTTCCAGGATTTGTTTTTGGGTGCTATTTGATGGTTATTTGGAGGTGAATACTGGAGAGCAACAGTGATTTACTGCTTACTCGGCCATCTTGGCTCCCAAATGTCCTCGCCACTCCCACTCCAGAATATTCTTCTTGAGATAGAAGATGGCAGCAAAATAAGCATTGACATGCTCTGCCTTCTTTCTGTCCTCTATGAGTAGTTTCCAACTTGCCTTAGGAGTTCTATCCATTATCTACCCCTTTCTCCTTGTTGCTTGAACCTTTGATGCCAGCAACATTTTGACACCCTTGAATGTCTTCTGAGTTTTAGTCTTCCTGACCCTGATCTGTCAGGTTAATGCATTTTCCTGTGTCAGTCCTCGAAAATGCCCTCCAACCATTCTTGGTATATGTCCTCATCTACTAATGACACCTCAAGTAGGGCCTTAACCCATCTCTCTCACAGAAATCCATGGATTACCTGCCCAGTTCTAGTTTGGAAGACAATCACACATTTCACATGGGGACTATAGCCATAGGCACTTTTATTCTTTCTAGTTTTCCTCCTTGGATTGATATGGAATATATTACTCTGTTCATACTGGCTTCTGCTTCCATATCAGGTACAAGACTCTAAGCATCACATCAGAATGTATGCCCTGCCCCACGTTTGACTTGCCCACAGATCTTTACAGTTTCAAAGATAACCTAATATACCTTTAATGATCAGCACAGAGAAAGCACTTAAACAACTGTGCAGAGCTGAGTAGGGTCTCACCTAGTCACCATTCATTTCTCACCCTCCCTTCCATTCATGGAAAGTACATCACTAAGTTTGCTCTTTCACCAAAGCTTCTTGCTCTGTTGCGACAAAGTTGATTTTGAGAGCTTCAGAAAGAAGATAAAAAGATGAAGAAACAAGGTTCTTGCCCAACGGTGTGTTAGAGCTGGCTTAGGCCATCTCGAGAGGGCTGGTTGTTAAATTCTAAGTGTGACCATTTACATCTTAGATATCTGACTAATATCACAAATCAGATATTGATTTATTGTTTTATTTCTTGACATTAAAAAATGATGAAGAAAGTGTTAATAGCACAGATTCAACTTAAAAATACGACAGGTATATTTTTTTATGGGAATCTGGCAGTCAAACATTTACCAGACCACCCCTGCATCTTGCCCTGGTGGAGGAATTTTAAGAGTACTTAAAGAAGAACTGCCTATCCTGGAAAGGTATGACTGGATTAACTTTTCCATTGTTAGAGGAAATTCCTTCATTGGTACTATTGGTCTGTAATTGTAATAATGAAAAAAAGAATATTTATGTGACACTTTTTATGTCCCAGGTACCATTCTAAAAGCTTTATTAATATTATCTCATTTAATCTTCACAACAATATAAGTAAGTAGATTCTATTATTATCCCCATTTTACAGATGAGGAAATTGAGCCAAAGGGTAGTTGAATGACTAGAGAATAATAGCAAAACTGCCAGCCTGTCTCTACCTACTGTTAACATCCTGTCCTTGGTCAAGTCCCTTCCTATCCCTAGACTTCACTTTCCTTACCTGGTTACTGAGAGTATTGGACTGGAAGACCTAGTTCTCAGACACTGAACTCTTGTGATCCTGTGATTCTCCCCCACCCCAACCCCTACCCCCATCCCCACCCCCACCAGTCAAATCTTCCCCACCCAGTTAAAAGGTTGGGAAATCTGAGCACAGAGATATGAAGGAATTTACACAAGGTCATAAACCCAATGAGGGGCAGGCAGAACTGGGATCCTGACTGAACTATGGACTCTCTCAAACTGAGATGAACTTCTTTCTTTGGTTATAGGACATGTGGAGCCTGGTGACTATTAATGAATTCCTTTGAATTTAGCATGAACTTCTGAGCAGATTTACATTTCTTTTAAAATTATCAGTTTACCTAACAGAGCACTGTTATTGATTAATTCCTGATGATTGGTTTCACACAGATGGATGATGCATGTTGTAACGATGAGAAAGAGTGATGTGATGTTCATAAACAGCCTTTAGCACTGTCATGGTGGGGAGCCACATGGTGTTTGAGCTGGTGTCTGGCACTTCCCCTGGGGAGCAAGATTACATCTGGGTTCCTGGTGTTGACCCCTGCTGACTCTGCCCCTCTAAGACTAACGAACTTATACTATTTGGCCACTGAAGCCCCACTTCTATCTCCTCTGTTCCAGCGTTCTTTTTTTCCAAGGAATTCTCTGGGTGGGGAGGATAGGGATTAGAGCCATTTACTTGGCCATTATGTCTCCCAGAAGTTCAAGAAGTCGTGTTTCATACCTTTGGGCTGCAAGCCTCAGGAGTTGATATTTCACGGCCGGTGGTGTTGCGCTGCCTCTTGTTGCTTCCATAGGCTGCCATCCTGTATTGGGAGGCCTGGGGATCTCTGCCAGTTTCGGGCACCCAGCTTTCTCCCAGCCTGTCTTGCATGTGGGTTTCCCCGCCGGCCACTTCCACTTTGGTGCTGTCTGGAGCAGCTCCGCACACCGAGAGCTCTCCAAGCCTACAGATTCGTTCCTTCGGCCTTTCAGACTCTCCTGGCTGGGAAATTTACCCCACTCAGACTGCATGAGAAACTGATTCAGTTTCTAACCCTCTCGAATCTGCTCAAATTCACTTTTTTATAGGAATCTGACAGACCTTATGAGAGAACTCCAGTAAGACACTGTTTTCATGAGGCCATCTTGGTCTGCCCTTGGACTGCATGGAGGCCCCCTGAGACAGCCAGAAAAATCGTGCCAAGGCAGTAGACCCATGACCCAGTTTCCAGTTTGTGGTCATACCCCCAGCCTCAGCCCCTTGTCCTGGAAGAGCTCAAGGCTGTAAATCCTATGTGAGAGTTCCAGGGCAATGTGAAGACTTTCTCTTCTCACCCACCCTTATACTTAGCTCCTGTGGTACAAGATGGAGACTCCAGGAGGGGGCAAATTAAACTAGATGGGACAAGCCCCAACTGCTTGCCTTGACAGAACTGGGAATGGAAACTTGCCTCTGCTGAACTGAGCTTCCCTCACAGGAGGGGATTTTTCCATTCTCCTGTATTCTGTGACAGTGGTCCCACCAAACTTCAAACCACTTGATCACCTTCAAACTACTTGATCCAGAACAATTGGCTGATTGGCCATCCTTGCCTGGGGTCTAAGGGTGTTATTACCCACTATGATGTGAAGTTCTTGGAAGTAGTAATAATATTTTGCCTTACTTTGTATCTCCAGTGTTTTGCACCATTCCTGACACATAGTTGGTGCTTAATAAATGTTTGTTTGCTGAGAATAAGAAGGCTTTTGAATTACTAAAACAAAATATTGCCTAAGAGGGTCACTCCCAACATAGTGTCTCCTGTGCATATATCTTCCCGATTATGTTAGATGCCTTGAAAGATATAACAACAGAAATAATTTTTAGGGGAGATGCATGCTCACCAAAGCTATTTAAACCTCTTATGAAAGAGAGCCAGAAGAAACTCTCCAGTTTGTGGGTTATCCAACTATTTATTTACTTTGAAGTTGCATCAAGACCAGTCATTACACAACTTCTTGGACAAGATTATTTAACTGTATGCCAAATTTTCTAAGTTGGTATTTGGTTTAGATAAAATAATATTGCACCATCTCTAGGGCTTGCTTTCCCAAATCCTCTAAGTACTGGCAAGTCAATTCTCCAAAAGGTGGCTGACTATTTCCCTTGTCATGATTCTGAGGACACACCTAAGGGGTTGGGGTCTAATGATATTGTTACTAATGAGCCCCCACTGGTATATTTGTCAAAGATGATTAGCCAGTATCCTCATTTAGTTTTAGAAATAGGTATTTACTAATCAGGTAGAGCAAGGACATTAGTTCCAGAAATATCTTCCCAAAATGAGAATACAGTCTTCCTTTGCATGCACTTCCTTTCATCTCCAAAGTGAAGGTAATAATAGCTGACTGTATACCTAACTCCGCAAGCTATTGTAGGTATCAAGAGCAATAACGTTTGTAAGGTGCTTTGTGCATCTTAATGTGCTATATTAATATTTGCTAATATCATTATTATTACTAGATTACACAAAATTAATTACTATTGTAACAGCTTTCATGGGATATCGTACAATGTTACTGTGGAATAAAATTGTGCCAGCTTGCCAGAAACAATTTGTAGCTATTAAGAATTGTTCTAATCCAGATATATTTCTGTTTAGAGAGAAGAAAACATCAGAGATAGCCATAAATGGTGGAATAGCAAGAAGCTATGCAGCCAAACTGCCTCCCACAACTACTCTAACAAATATTTACAACTAGATTGAGTAGTGGAGAAGAAATCCAAGAAGAATTTACAATGGGTCACTTTTTCTAGCCAAATGTCACAAACTCAGTGCACTGGCAAGTGGCGAGGGCAAGAACTACAGACTAGGCTGGTAAGGGTTTATAGAGAGAGAGCCTTAGAAATATCACTAAAAAGGATTTAAATTGAAAAGAAAGAGGGAGAAAAAAATTGCCTGTGGAGTTTTTATGTGTATCTTTATCACAGAGAGTAGCTGTAGCATGGGAAGAATAGTAGCAAAAAACACCTTGAAACTGACAGGAGGCCAAGTCAATGGAAGGATCATACAATAAAACCCATGGCCTCAGATTTCTAAAAACTTGTTCACAAACTGTGGAAACCAAGCAACAAGAGCTATCGACGATTCTCTTCCAAGGAGAGAAATTTGACCTTTTGGTATTAGCAAGACATGATGTAAAGAGACCCATGAGTGGAATAAGAGAATACAATACTCAAAAGGAAAAGGATAAGGGAGAGATAAGGGGTTAGGGGAGGAAGAGCTGCAGCAGGTAAAGAAATTCCTCAAAGGGGAAAAGCAAAGGAGAAACCATTAGATTGACAATCAACAGAGGGTAAAATAGAAACAATATTGTCATTAGACTTATCTGGATGAAAAGAGGAAATAGCCAAGGGGTTTAGGAAAAGGAGATATGAGATAATAGAGACTGGAGACTTCGAAATCTAGACATCTGCTGGAATGTCTTCCCTCTCCTTCTCCCTCTGCCTCTCCCTCCTCCCTCCCTCCCTCCCTCTCTCTCTTTCTCCCTCTCTCACTCTCTCTCCCCCTCCCTCCTTCTCTGTCCTTCCCTCCTTCTCTCTCTCCCTCAATGGCCAGGTGACAGTGTTTGGACTGCCAGGCCTGAAGCTAGCAAGACCAGCGTTCAAATCCAGCCTCAGTCAATTCCTAGCTGTGTGACCCTGGGCAATTGATTTAGCTTCTGCTTGTCTCTCTTTTCTCATCTGTAAAATGGAAATAATACTAGCATCTAACTCCCACAATTGTTGTTGTGAGACTCAAATGAAATAATAACTATAAAGCACTTAGCACAGAGTCTGGCACATAATAATCACTATAAAAATGTTAGCTATTATTATCTCTTTCTACTCTGTCTCTATATCTCTCCATCTCTCTCTTTGTTCTATCTCTCTTCTCTATCTCCCTCTATTTATCTTTCTATCTGTCTCTGTCTCTCTACCTCCCTATCCCTTGACTCTATCTCCTTGACCCTCTTCTCTCCTCTCTCTGTCTCTGTCTGTCTGTCTCCTTTCCTCTCTCCCCACACGAAAAAAGAATGTCATAATGTCTTAACTTACCCAAAAGAAAATTTCATGTGTCAAAAAGTGAAACGTCAGTTGTGGATCTCATTCTCACCAAGGAGACAATTAGTCAGGTAGAAACAGAAGGACTATTGGATAGCTGACCATGGTATCTTAGAATTTGTGACAGAGGAGAAGAGAGCTGGTTATAAGATAACAAACAGCTGAGATGGAGGAGAACAGATTCCACAGAGTTTGGAGAAAGGATAAGTAACATTCTGTAAATTCAAATTCTACCGGGGCATTCAGTCCAAGGAGGATGGAAAGGTCTCACAATGAAACTGTGTAAAAAAGAAAAGAAAAACAGAGCCAATAAGGAAGATAAGAAGGAGGGACACACACACACGCGTGCGCACATACACACACACACACACACACACACACACACACACACACACACCATGCCAAGAACCAAAATCTGAAGAACTGCTTTGAATGCTACTTAATGATCTGACTGGTGAACCAAAGAGGCTTTCCATTCATATTCTTCTCATCCTTTTGTTCCTGGGGGATGTCGTGAAAATCCTTTCCCTTCCATTCTTCCCAGAGCTTGTCCCAAACTGAACATGGGAAGGGAAAGGTGAAAGCAAAGAAGAAGAAAACATAGGTATTAAGATGCCTGCTTTACCCCCTTAAGAGAGTTTTTCTGCAATTCATTAATATGAAATCAGCAGTCATCCTCAGATTGTGTGCCTAAGCAATGGATACAGAGAGTGAATTCGCCCAAGGAGTAGGAGCCAAAGTCAAAATAATTGCAACAGGGGCAGCTAGGTGGCGCAGTGAGTAGAGCACCGGCCCTGGAGTCAGGAGGGCCTGCGTTCAAATCTGGCCTCAGACACTTGACACACTTACTAGTTGTGTGACCTTGGGCAAGTCACTTAACCCCAATTGCCCTGCCTTCACTGCTCCGACCCCTGCCCAAAAAAAGGACAAAATAACTGCAGCAATGTCCCTCTAAACACCTGTAAAAATGGCTCTAAACAAATTCTAGAGCTGTGGAACCCACAAAATAGCAGAGGGAAACAGATCTCCAGCCCAGTAGAGCCTGGATGGTTGCTGGGAAGGGTCTATCCCACCGTGATAGGAGCAGAGCACAGCCCTGCATGGGCCACTTCAGAACATACCAGACCAGGAGACAGCCAGCTGGAACAGGCCTTAGGGCCATGAATCATTGAGCTGTGGCAGTTACCAGACTTCTCAACCCACAAATGTCAAAGAGCAGGTTAGTGGGAAACTTCGGGACTGACATAAAAGCTGTCCAGCCCTATCCCTGGGGGTGGCAGAGGTGGTACAGTGGTGGTGGTGGCAGCAGCAGGAAGCTCCTGAGGCTGCTTCCAGAGCTCCAGCATCAGCTGCTTCCCAGTCACTGGCTCACATGGTGGGAGGAATCTAGCAGCAGAGCAGAGCAGGAGTACAAGGAGTGCTTTGTGAGCAAGGAAGTAGGTCCTCTTGCTGTGCCCTGCTTGGAACTGGATTGCGGTCCTGGTTGGCAGTTCTTGGGGGAGGAAGAGCGCTGCTACGTAAATGTGATACTGTTTTTATAGTAGGTCTCAGAGTGTGTTTGTGTTCGCATGACAGCCAGATGGCATAGTAGGTAGAGTTCTGGATCTGGAGTCAGGAAGATGTGAGTTGAAATCCTTTCTCAGGTACCTACTTAATTATGGGACCATGGGCAGGTGAACTAACCTCTGATTGCCTCAGTTTCCTCATCTGTAAAGTGGGGGTAATAGCACCTACCTCATAGGTTTGTTCTGAAGATCAAAAGAATAGCATACGTAAAGCACTTTGCAAACCTTAAAGAACGTTAGAAATGCTAGCTGTTATTATGTATATGGCTGTGTGATCTTACTTGAACACCAAAATCCTAGTGTCAGAAGCTTGGAATAGTGTGGGACCAACACATCTGTGCCCAAGATATTGTCTGAGATTGGTCATTCTCTCGAAGCATCCACACAAGTCATAATCCATCTAGAACTTAACAGAAAATGATTAGAGGGTTTCCTGAAGCACAGAGAGGTTATAAACATATGGGTACATGGCTTGTAAGTATTAAGGATAGGCTTTGAAGCCATTTTGCTTCACTCCAAGTCTATCGCTCTACTCTAGCCATCTCTCTCTGTTCCCTGCTTCCCCATTCCTCATCCTCAGGGCAGCCTCTAATCACTCCACTCCTCCCTGTTTTCAAAGGCAATTAGAACTACTCTGACCTCACTTTCTTCTCTTCAAAATGCTGACCATCAAATAGTTGGCTAGTTAAACCCTTCAAGTTTACACTGTCTTCTAAACTTCTTTCCTTTATCCCCTTGTCCTATTGCTACTCACCCCTTTCCAAATCCCAATCCTGGAACATGTTGCCATCTGCCTTCTGCATTTTACACTTGTGGTGTGATCATAGATGGAGGAGGTCCAATTGGAACACTAATACATTGTTGGTGGAGTTGTGAACTGATCTAATCATTCTGAAGAGTAATTTGGAATTATGCCCAAAGCGCAATCAAACTGTTCATACCCTTTGATTCAGCAATACCACTACTAGGTCTGTATCCCAAAGAGAGCATAAAAAATGGAAAAGGATCCACATGTACAAAAATATTTATAGCAGCAATTTCTGTGGTGAATAAGAATTGAAAATTAAGGGGATGTCCATCAATTGGGGAATGGCTGAATCACTTGTGGTATATGAATGTAATGGAATACTGTTGTACTATAAGAAATGATGAGCAAGTTGATTTCAGAAAAACCTGGAAAGACTTGCAAGAACTGATGCTGACTGAAGTGAACAGAACCAGGAGAACATTGCACACACAGCAACAGCAACATGGTGTGATGATTAACTATGATAGACTTAGCTCTTCTCAGCAATACCAAGATCAAAGACAATTTGAAAAGATTCATGATGGAAAATACTAAGCACACCCAGACAAAGAACTATGTAGTGTGAATGCACATCAAAGCATACTACTTTCATTTTTTGTTGTTATTTTTTGTTTTTCATGGTTTTTCCCTTTTGTTCTGGTTCTTCTTTCACATGAGTAATGTGGAAATATGTTTAACATGATTGTACATGTATAACCTGTGTCAGATTGGTTTCTTGCGGAGGGGGAGGGGAAAATGAGAAAAATTTGGAACTCAAATTTTTACAAAATTGAATGTTGAAAACTATCTACAGATAGAATTGAGGGAAAAATAAAATGCTATTAAGGAAAAAAGAAAAGAAAAAATGCAATGCTGCCAGCCCATGCTTTACTCTCACCTAATCTACTCTCTGTCCTGCTCCCCATAATGACTGTCCTAAACCTCTGCTCTCCTCAATCCCCGTACATTTCCCCCTCCAGTTCAGCAGATGACCTCACCAAATGCTTTACAAAAAACTTTGAGACAATCCGTCACAAAATCTCTCTACTCCTCAACTCTACAAGCAAGTCCTTTCCACATTTTTACTCCAGAATCAGAGGAAAAGGTGTCCTTTCTTGTGCAGATCAACCCCTCTACTTCTGCCCTTGATCCCCTCCCCTCCCTCTCTTCTGGGAGCTCATTCCTTTCATCATCCACTCTCTGTAACTATCCATTTCTCCTGATCCACTAGCTCTTTCCCTGCTGCTCACAGACATGGCCAAATCTCTCTCAACCTTCAAAACTCTTCCTACCTGCCTCTCAAGCTACTCTCCAATATCACTCTTCCCTTTGGCAGCAAAACTAGAAAAAGCATTCTACATTCCTTTCTTCCACTTTTTCTCTTCCTACTCTCTTTCAACATTTTGCAATTTGGTTTCTAGCTTCACCTCTGTTTCAACAATCCAGCTAGCAGCTGCTGTGTAGGGTGTAAAATCAACAACAATCAGCTCACAGAGCTGCAAGAGCCCAGGTTCTTTTGATGTGCTTTACTAAGGAAAGCAATGTTCAGGAGTTAACAAGCTTACTTTAATTCAGCATACAAATATCATTCACTTAGTTCAGGGGAAAAGAGCCAGCACCCTGAACTTCAGAGCAAATACAAACAAATTACAAGCATCGACAGACAGACCAAATACAATTCATAGTTACCAACATCTAAGTTCAGCCCAGGAGCTCATAACAAGGGCTGGCCCAGAGTCATGCTGTGGGTCAGAGATCCGAAAAAGAGGAAGCCAACCCCTGGTTTTACATCTTTTTCAGGGTCAAGGGTGAGTCACACATGCCATTCACCCACATGACCTAAAATTGTCACAAAGAGGTGACTTAAACCCACGTGGTCTAAAAGCCTCTGATGTCATAAACATGTCACTCAAACATATGTAAACTAGGCTTTCCCTTGAGGGGAGGAGGTCATCAAGGACTCCTAATTTTTTCAAGGAAATAAAAGCCAAACTCTTCAAGGGCATTTGGTTGAAATAAGTGCCAAGAGCCCATTTTGATTGCCAACACACTCTCACCTGAAATTGTTCTTTCAAGATTAATAGTGACCTCTTCCTTGCCAAATCCAATAGCCTTTTCTCGGTATTTATCCTTCTTGACCTCTCTGCAGTATTGGACATTGCTGATGACCCCTCCTCTTTGTAGATATCTGTTCTTCCTGGAGAGAAAGAACCCGGATTCAAGTCTGAGGTCTACCACTCAATAGGTCTATGACCTTGATCTATAGTTCCCTGGATCTCTCTAGGCTTAAGTTTCCTTAAGTAAATTGACCTCTTCCATTTCTAACAATCCATGATAACTGTCTTCTTTTGGAGGATTGGCAAGAGGAAGAAGGAACAGGTTGATTCTGCTAGGAAGCAGAGAGAAGAACTCAAGGTAATGAAGGGAAGCAAGAGGGAAATAAACTCTTGTCCTTTCTTCTCCTGAAATTTTTGGATATCTTGGTCTAAGCCTCTCTAGAAGGATGGTACTCATGTTCATAAACACACTTGCCCCAAGCAAGCTAGCATTAGGTAGCTCTTTAAAGTTCAAAAAGTGCTTAATAGATGTATAATCAGATTTTATCTGATTTATTCCATTTGATCTTTGTAACAACTTCATAAGGTGGCTGCTATTGTCATTCTCATTTTACAAATGAAGAAACTGAGGTTGAGAGAGGGTGCCCAGGGTGACATAATCCACACGGGGGTGTTTAAAGCAAGATTTTAACTTACCTTTTCCGGACTCCAGGTCCTGACATTCTGCCCTACACCACCGAGCTCCCTAAGGCTACACAAAGGTGTGCTCATGTTTGTGAATTTCTGGAAGTCTTCAAGCAAAGTCTGTCTGGGATACTTTCACTTGTCAGGGATACTTCAGGAAAGATTCATGCTTAAGGACAGGTTGAGGAGGAAAAGCTACATGTGAGTCTCTGAAATCCAGACACTGCCCAGGACTTCTTCGAAGATGCTCTTCACATGGCCTGCAGAGGGCAGCAGGACCTCTCTAGTCACAGTTAATCTCACCAAAAAGCCTGCAGGCAATTTCTTCTAAAAAAGTAAAGCCAAAAATTTCCCGTGGGAATCTCTCCTGATGCCCCTAAGAAGCCTTCTCCCTGCCCATTTGTGATATCCCTCAGATGGTGGCCATACTGGGATACTAGAGTATTTGCAACTAAAAAATAGCCTCAAAATGCAGCTTCCTTACATTCAACAAACTTTCATTAAACACCTACCACGTACAGGACATGGATGAACACTGGGTCTGTAGAAGGAGACCCAATACAGAACTTCCCTCAAGGGGCTATACTCTAAAAAGGGAAGAGACATACATCAATCACTAGAAGACAAGGAGATCCAGCAAAGGACTATGAGAAATGAGTGGAGGGAGACATCACAATCACCTTGGCAGGTCAGGCAGTACCTGAACTGGGCCTTGAAGAAAAGGAGGGACTCCAAAAGCCTGAGGTTAGGTCTTAGGGGATGGAATGAGCAGAGGTTTGAATATCAGAGAGAGAAAAACAAGAACAGAGGATTCACAAGTCTGATTTCTCTGCAATGTTTAATATAGGAAGCAAAGTAATCATAAGATGATGCTGGAAAGGTTAATTGGAGGGAAATGATGGATAGCTTTGAATGCCAAGGTCAGGAAATTATAGTTAGCTCCTATTGCACCTTCCCTGTCCCCACCTCTCCCCCTGCCCTCTACACACACACACACACACACACACACACACACACACACACACACACATAAACACACTCTGGGGATTCCAGTTAGCTACTCCAGCTGCTGGATACTTTGTGAGTCAGAATGCTCTCCAAAACACCAATGTGTTTGACTTTACCAGTCATGAACTTAGCTCAAAAATAAGGCATTTGGGGGCAGCTAGGTGGCACAATGGATAAAGCACTAGCCCTGGAGTCAGGAGGACCTGAATTCAAATCCAACCTCCGACATTTAACACCTGACTAGCTGTGTGACCCTGGGCAAGTCACTTAACCCCAATTGCCTTTCAAAAAAGGAAAAGAACTAAAAATAAGGTATTTTAATTAACCTCTCATGACATAGAACATACTTAATGAGAAACGTAGACCTGCATAGGAATAATTTTTTGTATGTGCAAATATGTGGTAATACATATGACAAGCACAACTATATGAAGAAATCCATTCAATCTTGCAACAGCTAGGTGACATTATAATGCATTGAGGGCTACTGTGATCCTCAGTCAACACTCTTAGAAAACACTTAATGATTTCATTAGTTCTTAGACAGTCTTTTTACCTAATGACTAAGAAAATGTCTGCCTTTTTCCTAGTCAGCCCTTTCAACCAAAGGCTAAGAAGCTCTTCCTGCCAAGCAGGTTACATAAAAAGAGAAAAGAGATCTACACTGACTTTAGTCCTGCCCTTTGAACCCTTGTTTTTACTCTTCTGTTAACTGCTTTCCTTCATCCAAACTCTTCTGTTAGTACTCACAGTTTTCTCCTTTAAGCCCTAGTTTTTCTGTCACCTAACTGATGATCAGAAACCCATTGTAATTCTGAGAGCTTATCATACACTCTTCAGGTAAATATCCCCAGGCTTCAACTTCTGAAATGATTTCCTTTAAGCTGAAATCTAACCATGTCACCTCCCTACTCAGTAAAAGCCAGTGGAAGCTGGATAAGTGAGCTCTGATCCTATTGCCTTCAGGATAAAATACAAGCTCTTCTGCTTGGCTTTTAAACTCCTTTACAAATCTGCCCCAGCCTATCTTTCCAGACTAATTATACATTTCTCCCTTTCCCATAGTCTGTGACAGAGATAATTTGTCCTTCTCTGTGTCCCTCACACGTGACATTCCAGCTCCTCTTGCTTAGACTATTCTAATAGGCTAGTGAGATAGGCACTCAAAGTAGCCACCACAATAAGTCACTTTATGGGAAAGAATAGCTGGAATGTGATAAACAAGTTAAATTCCCTTGGAAACTGATGGAGGTAGACCAGAACTACTACTCCAGAGCCTCTGTGATTGACCCTTTCATGTCAATGACTTAAACCAGGGGTGAGGAATCTGTGGACTGAAGGCCACCTGTGCCCCTCTAGGCTCTTGGGTGCTGACTGTTGAGTATAAGTTTTGTAGAACAAATCCTTTCATTAGCTTGATTTTTTCTCTGAAGTCTGGATTCTGTCAAGGGGCTGCACTTGAGAAGGAAGAGAGCCTTGGGGCTGCAGGTTCCCTGCCCCTGCCCTAAACCATTGGTTCTGCTTTGCACCCATGCCAAGCAGTCTTCCTTTCAATGAGGAGCAATCACTGTGGAGAAGGGATCCACCTTCTTCAGCACCACCACAACCAGTTACTAAACACCTGACTAGCAGGGAGGTAAACCCAAGATTCTTCAGAGTGGCAGACCAGCCCTGCAGACCACTGTTCCTACTTCCATTGCAGCATCCCCCATCAGCAGAGGGGGAAGGAACCTCCTGGCAACTGTTTCTGTAGAGACTGAAGGCAGAACTACTAAAGACTAAGGAAGTCCTACCAACAGAGCCCTGGGCACTGTCCAATGGCTCAGCATCAGAAAAGATGATTTTTATCAGTGAAATTGCCATTGAATGTGCTGCATGACCATCAGTCTGGTTACTTTGCCCTAAGCACCACAAGGCCTCTCCAACTGACATGCAGCTGAAATTTCATACTCTGTACTAGCTCCATAACACTGAGCACATTGTAGGTACTTAGTAAATTATATTTTTATCCACTCTTTCAATGGCCTCCAAGTTCAATGCCCTGCTTTGAGTATCTGTCTTTTGAAACGAAGACCCCATGCAAATAACAATTTTGAAATTCCTGTAGCAGAGTTCTGACCATGTCATTCCTCTTCTCCAAAGTCTGCAGGGACTCCCTGTTGCTGCCCAAATTTGGCGCTTCGATGCCTCCACAGCTGGCTCCAACCTAATTGTACAGATTTATTTTCTGTTAGCCCTCATTCCAAACTTTACATTTTTGCCAAACTCCCCTGCTGGCTTTATTATTTCCCTACTCTATGCTTTTGTCTAGACTTTCTCCCACTCCTGGAATCCACTCGCACCATGCCTTCCAATCAGAATGTGTTACTTCCTTCAAGGTCCACCTCAGGGGGTGTCTCCTACTTGAAAATATTTTGGAATCCCCCAATTACTAGTGCTTTCCCTGTCCTCAAATTCCCTTCTACTTATCTATGAATTTGTTGTATCCCTCTAGTTGAATATAAGCTCTGGGCATGCAAAGGTAAAAATAAATCATTCAATTAATGAGTGTTTCTTCGTTACCTACTATGTGTCAGGCACTGTGCCAAATACAGGAGAGAAACATGGCGAATGAAACAATCTCTCTTTGAAAGGAAGTAGTTCCTGTGCTTCAGCAGCCATGATCTTCAAATTCAATTGCAGGATGTTGCCAATAAGAATAAGAGGAGTGGGACATGGTGGGAGATTCCCCCTTTTGAGTCCTTACATCCATAGAGACAAGACAAAAGCCAAGAGGGCAGTCATACTGAGTCCCCAAGGATCCATTGCCCTGAGAGAGGGTCTTACAGCTCTCAGAGGTACCACATCCATCAACATACTTTTCTAATCATTCGTAGATAACAAGGGCTGGGAATGTCAAAGCAATAAATAGATACCCCTTGTGAGCAAATAGCATAAGTTTTTCATTAATTAAGCTAAATTGTGCTTAATGTATTTCTTAATGATGCCTTTTGTTTCTCCACCATGAAAACATTCTTCTTGAGAGAGAAGATGGCAACAAAGTAGGCACTTACATGCCCTGCCTTCTTTCTGACCTCTTTAAGTAGTGGTCCACTTAACCAAGGGGCCCACCCATCATCTATCCCTTTCTTCTTCTTCTTCTTCTTGCTTAAGCCTTTGGTGTCCTCAACATTTTTATTTCCTTCAATATCTTCTAAGCTTTAGTCTTTCTAATCCTGATCTGTCAGGTTGGCACCTTTCTTTGTATCAGTCTTTGATGATACTCATCCTGCAATCATCCTTCGTACATGTACTCATCTACTAAAGACGCCACAGACAAAGCATAAACCCATCTCTCCACAAACCTGCACCATTCTAGCCCACAGATCTCAGATTAAGACTGTAGCCAAAGGTGGTTTTTATTTCTGGTCTTCCTCCTTGGATTGATGTAGAACACATTATGATTTTCATATTGACCTGCATTTTCATATCAGATCCAAGACACTGAAAATCACACCATGTTTGACTTTCCCACAGATTTTCAAAGTTTCAAATCAACCTAATGTGCCATCAATGGTCAACAGGTGGAAAGCACATCACAATGAACTGTGCACACCTGGGTAGGGTCGCAGCTCATCACCTTTCTTTATCTCCCTCTCTTCTTTTCATAGAAAGTCCATCACCTGCCAAGTTTGTCTAAAGGTGCTATTCCATCAGAGTTTCTTGCTCTATTGGAACAAAGGATTTTCGGAGAGTTTTAGAAAGAACACAAAAAGATAAAGAAGTAAGGGACAGTGGCAGCTATATTTTTTTCTGGGAAGCCAGCTGTTAAACATTTACCAGCCCACCCCTATATCCAGCCCCTGTGGAGGATTTTTAAAAGTACTTAAAGGGGACCTGCCTATCCTGCAAAAGTATGACTGACTTACCTTTTACATTGTTAGAGGGAGTTCCTTCATTGATACAATCACAGAACCTTCATTATGTGTAGAAATAATGATAATAATAACAATATTTTTGTGATACTTTCTGTGTCCCTGGCACTAGACTAAAAGTTTAATAATTATTATATCATTTAGTCCTCAAAACAATATGAGTAAGTAGATGCTATTATTATCCCCATTTAACAGATGATGAAACTGAGCCAAATGGTGGTTGAGTGACTAGAGGATAATAGCAGAAATACCAGCCTGGCTCTACCCCCTGTTAATATTCTGACCTAGGCCAAGTCACTTTTTATCCCTAGACTTCAGTTTCGTTCCCTGGTTACTGACAGCTTTAGACTAGAAGACCTGGTTCTCTAACAGTGAACTCTTATGATCCTGTGATTTCCCCCACCCCCAGCAGTCAGATCTTCCCCACTCAGTTAAAAGGTTAGGAAACTTGAGCACAGAGATATGAAGGTATTTACACAAGGCCATGAACTAAATGAGTGTCTGGCAGCACTCGTATCCTTCCTGAACTATGGACTCACTAAACTGAGATGAACTTCTTTCTTTTTTTATAGGATATGTGGAGCTTGGTGATCACTCATGAACTCTTTTGAATCTGGCATGAACTTCTGGGCAGGTTTACATTTCTTTTTTTTCAACTTCCAGTATTTTTTAAATTTATTTTTAGTTTCTATCTTTCACTTCCATAAGATTTTGAGTTCCAAATTTTCTCCCTCCCTCCCATCTCCCTTCCCCAACACAGCATGGAATCTGATAAAAGGTATACATGCACATTCATATTAAACATATTTTTTAAATTAGTCATGTTGTGAAGAAAAATTAGAACCAATGGGAAGGACCATGAGAAAGAAGAAGCAAAACAAATCCAAAAAAGAGAGAGCAAATAGTATTCTTCAATCAGCATTCAAACTCCATAGGTCTTTTTCTGATATGTATATCATTTTCCATGAAGCTTTTGGAGATATCTCAGATCTTTGCATTGCTAAGAAGAGCTGAGTCTATTAAAGTTAGTCATCATGCAATCTTGCTATTTCTGTGTACAATGTTCCCCTTGTTCTGCTCACTTCACTCAGCATCAGTTCATGTAACTCTTTCCAGATTTTTGAAGTCTGCCTTCTCATCATTTCTTATGGAACAATAGTATTCCATTACATTCAAATACCATAATGTGTTCAGCATTTCCTGAATTGATTGGCATCCCCTCAATTTCCAATTCTTGGCCACCTCAAAAAGAACTGCTACAAATATTTTTGTACATGTGGGTCCTTTTCTATTTTTATGATTTCTTTGGGATACAGACCTAGAATTGCTATTACTGGGTCAAATGGTATGCATAGTTTTATAGCTCTTTGGGCATAGTTCCAAATTTCTCTCCAGAATGGTTGAATCAATTCACAACTCCACCAACAAAGCATTAGTGTTCCAATTTTCACACATCTTCTCCATCATTTATCATTTTTTTTAATTTGTCATGTTAGCCAATCTGATAGATGTAATGTAGTACCTCAGAGGTGTTTTGATTTGCATTTCTCTAATGCATACTGATTTAGAGCTTTTTTTTATATGACTAGCTTTAATTTCTTCATCTGAAAACTTCCTGTTTATATCCTTTGACTATTTGTCAATTGTAGAATGACTTGTGTTCTTATAAATTTGACTCAGTTCTCTATATATTTTAGAAATGAGGCCTTTATCAGAGATATTGATGGTAAAAATTCTTTCCCAGATTTTTGTTTCCCTTCTAATTTTGGTTGCATTGGCTTTGTTTTCTTAAAAGCTGTTCAATTCAATGTAATCAAAATTATCCATTTGGCTTTTCATAATGTTCTCTATCTCTTGTTTGGTCATAATTTCATCAGTTCTCAATAAATCCTACAGGTAAACTATTCCATGGTCTCCCAGTTTACTTATGGTCTCAGTCCTTACATCTAAATCATGTACCAATTTTGACTTCATCTTAGTATATAGTGTAAGACATTGGACTATGCCTACTTCCTGCCATACTAATTTCCGGCTTTCCCAGCACTTTTTCTCAAATAGTAAGTTCTTATCCCAGAAGCTGGAGTTTTGGGGTTCATCAAGCAGTAGATTACTATAGTCATTGACTACTATGTCTGGTGTACCTAACCTATTCCGCTGATCCACCTCTCTATTTCTTAACCAGGACCAAGTAGTTTTGATGATTACTGCTTTATAATGCAAATTGAGATCTGGCATGGCTAGGCCTCCATCCCTTGCATTTCTTTTCACTAATTCCCTTGATATTCTGGACCTTCTGTTCTTCCAGATCAATTTGGTAATAATGTTTTTTGCTGTATAAAATAATTTTTGGTAGTCTGATTTGTATGTCACTGAATAACTAAATTAATTTAGGTAAAATTGTCATTTTTTATTATATTAACTCAGCCTACCCATGAGCAACTGACATTTTTCCAATTAGTTAGATATGAATTTATTTGTGTTAAAAGTGTTTTGTAATTGTGTTCATATCGTTCCTGGGTCAAGTTACATTCTTTCAAATTTATCCATTTACCTAATCCAGAACTGCTATTATTTAATTCCTAATAATTGGTTTCATACAGGTGGAAGATGCAGGGGGCAAGGACAAGAAAAGTGATGTGGATTCAGGAGGGAGGGAGCTTTGAATCAACCTTATGATCAATTTGTATGCTGAGGTTCAGTTTGGAGGTAATAATAAAAAGTCCATCATTATCAGACCTTTATAGACCTTTAAACTCATACACAGCCCTAATTATACAGTTTTGTAGTGTAAAGTGCAATTTGGGTGCACCTTTGACTCCTCTGACCATCACAAGTTTCCTGTGAGGCCAGATGTGCACATGACAAGGTGGCTTGGTATCCTGGGAAAGGACCTAGACTTGGAATCAGAGGATCTGGTTTCAAATGTAAACTCTGCTGATGACTGCCTATGTGACCTTGAAGTCACTTGCCCTATCTAGGGCTTCAGTTTATCAACTGGCAAATGCAGCCAATGGCCTCAGTGACTTCCAAGTCCCCTTCAGCTCTAGATCTATGAACAGATGACTTTCTTTAGCACTTTGTGGTTCACCAAATTCTTTACAGACATTGTTTCTTTTAATTCTCATGAGAATTCTGTGAGGTGAGTGGGGCAAGCATTACTCAGATCTTTTCTCAAATGCAAAAATCTGGGCCCTAAGTGATTCAGTGATATACACAAATATGTTCAAGCAGACAGTGGCAGAGCAGGATTTTAACCCATATTTTCTAACTCCTTCTTCTATGATAACACCTTCCAATAATCATGCTAAGTATGTGCTATTTCATCCTTTAAAACTACATGTGTGATTCCATCAGGGTATGAGTCCTGTTTATAGATGTCCTCTCCTAGTGCACATTGGCACTTTCTCTGAAACATTCTGCTAGGCTTTATTGGTTATATAAAGAAATGCCCATAACTTGTGTTTTTTATCTTATATCCTGCAACTTTTGCTAAAGTTAATTGTTTCAAGTAATTTTTAGTTGATGCTCTAGAATTCTCTAAATGTACCGTCATATTATCTACAAAGAGTAATAGTTATGTTTCCTCGTTATCTATTCTAATTCCTTCAATTTCTTTTTCCTCTCTTATCGCTATATCTACCATTTGTGGTACTATATTGAATGATAGTAGTGATAAGGGGCATGATTGCTTCACCCATGGTCTGATTGGAAAGGCTTCTAGCATATCCCCATTATACCTAATGACTGCTGATGGCTTTACATAGATAATGTTTATCATTTTAAGGAATGGTCCCTTCATTCCTAGGTCTTTGGTGTTTTTAATAAGAATGGGTGCTGTATTTTGTCAAAATTTTTCATCATCTATTGAGATAATCATGATTTCTGTTGGTTTTTTTATTGACATGGTCAGTTATATTGATAGTTTTCGTGATATTAAACCAACCCTGAATTCCTGGTACAAATCGCACCTGGTCATGATGTATCATCCTTGTTCTATATTGCTGTAATCACTTTTCTAGTATTTTGTTCAAAATTTTTCCATCAATATTCATTAAGGAAATTGGTCTATAATTTACTTTTTCTGTTTTAGCTGGTATTAGGTATCAACACCATAATTGTGTCGTGGAAAGAGTTGGCTAGTACTCCTTCTTGGCTTATTTTTCCAAATAGTTTATATAGTATTGGATTTAATTTTCTTTAAATGTTTAATAGAATTCACTTATGAATCCATCTGATCCTGGGGATTTTTTCCTAGGGAGTTCATTAATGTCTTGGTCCATTTCTTTTCCTAAGATGCAGCTATTTAGGCATTCTATTTCCTGATCTGTTAGCCTAGGTCATTTATATTTTAATAAATATTCATCCATTTGCTCAGATTGTTAGATATATTGGCATATAAATGGGCACAATATTTCTCAGTGATTGCTTTAATTTCTTCTTAATTGGTGGTGATTTCAACTTTTTCATTTTTTATGCTGTATGTTTGGTTTTCTTTTCTTTTATCAAATTAAGCAATAGTTCATCTATCTACTTAATTTTTTTTAATAAAACCAGGTGTTAGATGTATTTATTAGCCCAATGACTTTTTTAACTTTCAATTTTATTAATCTCACCTTTGATTCTCAGGATTTCTGACTGGGTGTTCACTTGGGGATTTCTAATATTTTTCCTATTGTTTCAGTTCGTGCCCTATTCATTGATTTGTTCTTTTTCAATTTGCTGATGTAAGAATTTAGAGAAATAATTTTCCACTAACTACTGCTTTGGCCACATCCCCTAAATTTTGGTATATTGTCTCAGTGTTCTCATTCTCTGTAATGAAATTATTGATTGATTCTTTGATTTGTTCTTTGACCCATTTCTTCTTCAGTAATTTTAATTTATATTTTCACCATCCGTTGTTGAATGTAATTTTATTGCATTATGATCTGAAAATAATACATTACTATTTCCTCCTTTTTATATTTGATTTTGAGATTTTATGCCCTAAAAATAGTCAGTTTTGTGTAAGTGACATGTGCTGCTAAGAAAAATTCATGTTCCTTTCTGTTCCCATTCAGTATTCTCCAAAGGTCTATCATATCTACCTTTTCTAATAATCTACTTACCTCCTTAATTTCTTTCTTGTTTATTTTTGGTTGGATTTATTGGGTCTTGAGAGGGGACAATTGAGGTCTCCTGCTAGTATGGTTTTGCAGTCTAGATTAACTGACAGGATAAGGTACCAGACACTGAGGTCCTTACTCAAACTAAACAGCCAAGCATTCAAATTCTGCTTTAGAGAATGCAACTCTGATGAGCTGGCCATATTGTTCAAAGGAAAACATTCACTTGCCAAAAAGACTGTTTTATGGAGAACTCATACAGGGAGAGCATTCACATAGTTGTCAGAGGAAGCAATGCAAGGACACTCTCAAGGTCTCTCTCAAGGACTTTGGGATTGATTGTGTAACATGGGAGACACTGGCACAGGACCACTCACCATGGAGGACCCACATCAGAGAAGGTATGCTCTATGAGTAAAGCAGAATTGAAAAAGCTCAAAGGAAAGGCAGTGTGGGCATATTTAGAATATCTATCCAAAATTTTCACATGAACTATTTGTGTCAACCAGTGGTAGAGCATTCCAAGCTTGTATTAGTCAGATCAGCCAGTCAAACAAATTCAAATTTGGTGCTAGCACAGTGGTGTCATTTTGGTCCTCTTCAAGAACGAAGGAAAACCACCACCACCACCACCACCACCACTATAGCTTACAAAGCACTTTACACATGTTATCTGGTTTGATCCTCACAGCAACCCTGGGAGGGAGGTGCTGCTATTACTCTGATTTAACGATGAGGAAACTGAGGCAGAGAGAGCTTTTGATTGAGTTGCCCAGGATCACATAGCTCATAGGCATCTGGAGAAGGATTTCCATTCTGGTCGCTTTAAGTCCAACTCTAATACTTCTCCACTACTATACCTCACTGACTAACCTGCTCATATATACTTTCCCTCAGAAAACCTATGACTAAGAATGAAGACAAAAACTGTGGTCCAACATGCATCAAAATACTTATAAGATTAGAGGCAAGAGATAATGAATGTGAGGGCCATGAAGACTGAATATACCATACTTGACCATCACCAATTGGATATGAATAGAAAAAAGAATGAAAGTCGTGTGACTCCATGTCTGTAAATCAGGGTGAATGGAAGTTTCCTCAAGAGAAGCACACCTCCACAGAAATAGGTTAGTTTGGAGGAACAACTAGTTTTAGGATGAAAATAAATGAGCTCTATTGTTGATATTTTCAGTTTCCAGTGCTAAAAGAACATCCAGGTAGAGAAATCCATTTCTAAGAAGTTGTCGATGTGGTCCTGGAGTTCAAAAGTGATGTTAGCTATATAGTTGTGGAAATCTTCTGCTTACAGAAACCACGAGTACTGAGATCACCTACCTAGAAAGTGTAATGGCAGCCCATGAGATCTCGAAGGAAGTGGAGAGATAAGAGGACCCAAGAGCCTCATGGAACACCAACATTTAGTGGGCAAGATATATGTAATGATGCAGTAATGCAGATTGAGAATAAGCTACCAGATATATAGAATCAGAACACATTAGTGACATGAAAACCAAGAGAATGGTCTGCAGATATTTTGTGATCTCCAATTTTTCTAGTGCATTGAAATCCCTATTGTTTTTAGAATTTTTACTTTGTTTTGTTGTTTCTTCATGTGTAATGGAGTCATATGGCCAATTCCTCCTTTCAAGGTGTTATTTCCTTCAGTAATATTTGTACGTCATTTTACAATTCTCTTTTCCTTTTATTTCTCCAATAGATCTCATTTGGTATATAGTATCATATCTTAGCCCTTTTGTAACTCTCCTCTTAATTTTTCAAAGAAGGCCTGTTAGGTCTGTTTGCAAGCTACATGGTATTATTTCTTTTTTTCAGTCACTGCTTGTAGTTGCATTCAAGTCATTTGTTTTCTTCTTTATTTCTGTTTTCAACTTCCCTGTCACCATGTTAGCTATTTATCTTTGGATTCTTTTTTGTTTGCTCATTCCTCAAGCTACTTCTCGACTATGGATTTCATATTGATGCTGGACTCTACTCTGTGCTGGGAGGAGGGGGATGTGTGATCTGAGCTCCTATTCCTTTATGTTCCATTGCTAGTTTCACAGCTCAATCTGGGGGCCGAACAGTTTTCACTGCTCCCAAAATGGTGTGATCCAGAGAGAAGTCTGTTCACTACCCTCTTGGTCTGATCTCTACAAGTTCTTGTTCCAGGACTGGGTCAGTGGCTCTGCGTGTGCTTCGGGGTTTCAGTAGACTGCTGCTCCACTTAGTCACTGCTAGCCCACTGGTTGGTTCCACAGGTTTGAAGAGAATGGTTCCCCATGGATTTAGGATATCTGTTCTGGTTATTCCATTCAGATTTCAGAACTGGACTAAAGGCCAGTGCAAGAGCCCTGCTCTGATCCTGGGATGAGAATCATACAGCTATATTTCTGGAGCCTGAGTCTAGTGGCAAGACAAAGGTCAAGACAATAGTCAAGTAGCTCCATCTAAAACACAAGGGGCTTTCTCATATTCTGTTTCTCCAGAATTATATTTCAAGTAATGAAAAATGAAAAGTGCACAGGACAAAAGTAAACAGCCCCAGGCTCTTGTAAAAACTATGAAGAAGGAAAAGAAAAAGAAGGTTGTGTGTGTGTCCACATGTGTTCATATCTATGTGTGTGTGTGTGTGTGTGTGTGTGTGTGTGTGTGTCAAAGCTCTTCTAGGGAAGGGAGGGACTATCTTTTATCATCTTTTGTATCTTCAGCACTTAGCACAGAGCCTGGCACACAGTAGGTGCTTAAGAAATGTTTATTGATTGATTTACCAGGTGCATAGAGGGGAGTGAAATGTGAAGAGAACTGGAAATGTAGGAAATGCTTAGGTAGTAATGGACCTGACAAGCCAAAAAAGCATTTTATATTTGATCCTAGGGGTAATAGGAAGTGACTGGGGTTCCTTATAGACATGATCAGACTTGTGAATTAGGAAAACTATCTGGCTGTTGATTTTGGCAACATGGACTGAAGTGCATAGAAACATAACTCACAGAGACCAATTAGAAGGCTACTTCATTGTATCAGACATGAGCCAAGGAAGGGCTAAACCAGAATGGTGACTGGGAGTGGAAAGGAGGAGATGTATATACTAGATGTCAGGAAGGTAGAAAAAATATGACTCAGTAGGATATTGGTTATTAGGGATAAGTAGGAGAGAGGAATTGTGGATGACACAGAGATTGCAAGTCTGGGTACTAGAAGGATGGTGGTATCTCAGATACTAATAGGGAAGTTCAGAAGAAGGAGAGGTTGGAGGAGAAAGATGTTTCTCTTTGGAACATGTTGAGTTTGAGATGGTTAAGGGATATTCAGGTTGAAATATGTCCAATAGGCTGTTGGTACCATAAAATTGTCCAGAAACAGGTCCACAGACACACTGAAATCTATCCCTAGACCTTCTTCATTGCTCCTTGGGCCTCAGGTTAAGAAAATCTGGTATAGACAATAGAAGAGGGCTTGGAACAGAGTTTGGGGGGCACCAATGGTTCATAGGGATGTCCTAGATGAAGATCCAGCAAAAGAAACTAAGGAAGAGTTGGGCCAGAGGGAGAAGTACTACAGGAGGCAGCACAATAGAGTGGACAAAGCTGGCCTCGGAGTCATGAGGGACCGGGATTTATGTCCTGTCTATGTGACCCTGGCCAAGTCTTTTAACCTCTTAGCAACCCAAGAAACATGGTCTAAAACTATAAGATACAGAACAGATGTCAATATTTAGGAATATTTTGATAGCTTTTTTAATGGTCTCCACATTTTTAAAAGAGCTAACATTTCATTCTCATCTTTTCTCATGTGACTTTGAATTTTTAGATCATGGATCCTTTGGAACTTGTTGTATCTGATGTAACATTCTGGATTATTTATGCTGGGGAGGAGAATCATATTGCTATTCAGTTTTCTCAGCAATTTTGCACATACGTCATTTTCTGATTATTATAGGGGCTTTAAATAAGGGGCCCTGGAGTTGATGAGTTGAACATTAGGGAAATTAGATTTTGAAAAAGTATCTTCAGTTTTCAAACACTCACTAGTCTTTTCCTGGACATGGGGATGGTCACAACTGTAGAGACAGATTGCTTCTTAGGGGTACTGGGAGAGGCGACCTCAGAATGTCTGACAAGTGATACCAGACTTGCTTTTAGAACCCACTGGCTGTAATTTCTTCGATGAAATAGTCACAAACAGAGCAGGTATGCCGTAGCTGAGATGAGTCAGGCAAGGCTTTGTTTTGGGGCTGCAACACTAAGAGGGTGAGAATAACATGTGTATTCTCTTAGGTAATGGAAACAATGGATCTTACAGCCTGGTCCAGAAGAATAAATGGCTAACTGGTCATCCAGCATCTATCTGGTTCTTCCTCCTCTCTCTTCTCTGACAAAATGAATCCATCCCATTGGAACTCTTCTCTTGGATGATCTTGATCTCTAACCTACCCCAGTGGTTTCCTTAGCAGTTTCCCAGGATCTCTGTCCTATCAATACAATGCAATGTCCTGATCAATTCAAAGTGCCTTTGAAGGCACTTAGTCCTTCTCTCCCTGATGTCAGAATTGCTAATTATGGATCTGTTTCTATGAGTTACCAAGCACAGCTAAAGTGTTCTTTGTCATGGCTACTGCTCCCATTCATCCCCCATCCTAACTGTGCATAAAGCTGTAAAATAGTCCAGAGAGCAGAGTCTTCTTTTTCAAGTGATCTTGGCCACAATGTAGCCAGACAGGGAGAAGGAAGAGAACCCAAATGAAGTACAGGGTCAAGAAAATCCAAGGAGGAGGAAAACAAAACCAGAAGGAGAGTGGGATCAATAATATCAAAGGTTTCACAGAAAGCAAAAATGAAGACTGATAAAAGACAACAGAATTTTACAATTAAAAGACACTTTAATCTCAGAGAGAGCAGTTTCTTTTGGGTAATGAAAGTGGAAGCCAGACTGGGAGTGGGGAAATTAAGTAGGAGGCAAGAAAGTAGAGGCCAATAGATAGATCATTTTTCTAGGAAACTGACCATCAAAGGGAGGGGAGAGAGAGAGAGACAGAGAGACAGAGACAGAGACAGAGAGACACAGACAGAGAGAGACAGAGATAGAGAGACAAAGAGAAACAGACAGACAGACAGACAGAGACAGACAGAGAGAGAGCCAGACAGAGACAGACAGAGAGACAGAGAGACAAAGGAACAAAGACAGAAAGAAAGAGAGACAGAGAGAGGCAACATAATCAATATAATGGGAGTTGAAAAGAGCATGTAGAGGGATTCCCAGGTGACTTTCCTGAGGCAATGTGTGACTCAGCTCCCTTGTACCTTTAAGATGAAAATCAATTAATTCAGGACTCAAATGTCTTTTTCCTCCCAGAAGATGAAGCAAACCCTCCTGCTCCACTGAGCCAGAAGAGTTGTTGTTAACTCAGCAGATATTCAAAAAAGGCATGCTGTGTCATTCTGAAGGGCCAAGAGTGCTGAGTAACACACAGACAATAATAAGCAGCCAGGGAATCTCTGGGCATTAGATGGTTTTTTATTTAGTTTTATGAATGAGAGAAATGTGTACATGATTGCAAGCAGTAGGGAAGGAAGCAGTTGACATGGGGAGATTAAAAATTAGGAAAAGACAAGGAAGGACAGAAGGCACAAGCTGTCAGAAGAGAAAGGAGAAGAAGTGATTAAGAGCCCAAGCAGAGGGGATGGTAGTTGTCAGGAGAAATACTACCTTCATTTACTGTTACTCCACCTCCTTCTACTATACTGGGACAAAAGGAAGAAAGTGTGTGTGGGGGGGATGGAGAGGTGATTTAGAATATAGAATTATAGAATAAATTACCGATAGACATCCTCAATTTTTTTAGTGAAATATTGAGTTCAGTTTTCTGGTGAGATGGAGGGGAATGTGACAGGCCTAAATGTAAAAGAGAAATCTTGGAAAAGAAGCTGAATGGAGAAAGGTAGTGAGTCAGAAAGGAGTTCTGTGTCTACTACCAAGCCAATCCTAACAGAGAAGGCAAGATAGAGGGGTAATTCATTGTTGGAATTTGGTAAGGAATGCCTGTCTTCATGGGGCAATGGAACAAAGGATTTTGACACGGAGATCAGTTTAAGATGGAACTGGTCCACCATTGGAACAAGATTCTGAAAGGAAGAAAGTGAGTCAAGAGATGCAGTGGGGATCGGGGAAAACAGGGAGGCATGAAGTGAAGGAAAAAGTGGGTGCAGAAGGTTGAGCCACAGGAAAAGATGGCAGTGTGTTATAGTGGATAGAATGTTGGACGTGGAGTCTGAAAAATGCAGGTCTGAATTCTGCTTATAACACTTTAGAGCTGTGTGACCATAGGCAAGTATAATGATATCTAAGAACTTTAGGCAATTCTCTCAGATTTATCTAGTGAGTTGTAGTTCAGTTCAGACATGCTCATAGATCCCTGACAGATTCATGAATTGTGTTATTTTGTATCATGGTAGTGATCTTATGTGGTTAGAACCCAAACACTAGAAGGTTTTACAGAACTAGGAAGTTATGGCTCCATCAATGGAGAGTGGTGACCATCCTAGCCAACAGCAGAAAAGTCCATCACCATTGTGGCTATTATCAAGGGAGAATTCTCCTTCGAATATAACCTTTGAAAATGGTCCACTAAAGCGTGGGTGGGTGCATCAACTATCTACACAGATCAAAGTATCAGAGATGGACAATCAGTAGGGAAATTTAGGTCCATGGAGTCAAACCCATACATTGTGGAGATGAAGAATATGATGTGTGAATAAACAGTGAAGTGACTTATAAAAGGTCACACAAGTTGTTACCATTAGAGTCAGGAATGGTCCCTGGTCCCCCACTCTCAAAGTCAGGACTCTTTCATTAATACCATTTTGCTTCTGAAGTCATAAAACCTCAATGTGTACAAGGGTAGGCACACATTTGTACATCAGGAGTGAATAGCAACATAACCATGCTTCTTGTACCCCCAAATTCACAACCAAGAGCTACACAATACAAAATAAAATCATTGGTGAGGATATGTGAAAATTGCAAATAAATATGGGGTTTGGGAGAAAGATATTTTAGAGATCTTCCTCCACACCCAAAAATTTGAATTGAGGGTGAGAATTAGAGCACCGCTGGAGACATTGGTGAGAGGGTTGTGCACGAACTTCTATCAGGAAGCCCCTATTACAAAATGACATACAAGAAACTCAGCCTATCATGCACCTGGAAATTAACACCCATTTTAATCAGTAGGTGGGAATTGTTTTCCCTCAAGAGAATTACAGTCCAAAACATGAGAGTATTGAGTCCAGAAGATAAAAGCAGCTGGCTAATTTACCAAATCAATTTTGTCTTATTCTCTAGCGAGTAAGAAAGCACATTTGGTGATTTCTTGGAGCATTGGAGAACCCACCACGGTCATTCTTGAAATTAATTTCCTTTGGATCTCCAACAGCTTTGAGGGTGAAATTCTGTAGAATGGTGGTATAGAAAAGAAACAACTCCATCCTTGCCAGGCCCTCTCCAAGACAAGACCGTTTTCCTGGAAAGAAACAAAATTGTGCTTAGAAATTTTCATGGAATATCAGTGTCAGCCAAAATGGAACACACTACTGGACCAGGAAAAAAATGGGGAAAGGAGTAAAAGAGAAGATGCAGATGGGCAGAAATGGTGAGAATTATTATTGTGAGTTGTGTTCCAGTCAATAATGATCACTAAGGGCAAAAAAGAATTCCTTCTTCATACCATTCTTGTCATGGTAAGCCCTTGTGCTGTGGATCTTTCAATGGAGTCAGACTTCTACTAAAATAAGGGGGCAGCTGAGCCACCCAAGAGGCACATCTACTGAAAGGTCTGAGAAGAAGTAAGGCCACAGGAATACTAGAAAAGATGGTGGGAGGGGGCAGCTAGGTGGCGCAGTGAGTAGAGTGCTGGCCCTGGAGTCAGGAGGACCTGAGTTCAAATGCGGCCTCAGACACTTGACACATGTACTAGCTGTGTGACCTTGGGCAAGTCACTTAACCCCAATTGCCCGGCCAAAAAGCAAAAAAAAAAAAAAAGAAAAAAGAAAAAATGGTGGGTCACATGCCACAGTGTAGCAGTGCATCCCCAGAAGAACTACCAGGAGGAAATTCAGTCAGTGGAGGGTGGAGGGTGGGGGGTAGGAGAAGGATTCTTCTTCTAGCATGAGAGGTAGTCATTGGAAGGTTTTCTTTTTACCAATGGAAAAAGGCACGAAGTGGTCGCTTTTCTTGAATTTCCCATTCTGATCCAGGAAGTGCTGGGGGTCAAACTGATCAGGGTTGGGAAACACTTTGCTGTCATGCAAGACTGGGGAGAGCAGGGGGAAGATTGTTGTGCCCTAGAGGGAAGAAATTCCAGGGGAAAGTCAGTTATTACCATAAAAATCCTTGGTATGCCAGTCCCAAGAATCTTCAGTGACTCCCTATTGACTCTAGTACAAAATGCACATTCCTTTGTGTATGGTATAGACTAGGATGTCTAACCATTGAGAATCTACATAGGCTCCAGTCTACTATTCCTGGCTTATATCCCCATTATTGTCTCCTTCATGCCCTCCTTAGGGTTCCAGCTAAACTGGCCCAACTGGTGTTGCCCATCCACAAGTCTCCCTCTCTGGTTTTCATGCCTTTAAAATGGCTGTATCCCACACCTAGAAGGCATTTCATGCTCAATTCAAACTTTTAGAATCCCTAGCTTTCTTCAGGAATTAGCTTGGGTACCCCCACCAGTAGGAAACTTTGGCTAAGTCCAGGAGCTATCTGTGCTCTCTCTCCCCTCAGGTCCTTGTTCTACAATTCATGTCTACACCTGCTGCTTGTGTGATTGTAGGGAGGACATGTGACTGTTCAGTGAACCAGGCAATCCTTAAAGCCTCTAGGAGCTTTGTCCTGAGAGATTATCTTCAGCTGGAAGCCACTCTTCTAATCAAATCACAGCATGGATCTGAAGGAAAGGAATAATATTTTGGGTGGACTTTACTGGTTCCAAATTGTGCTCCCTCCAAGAGAAACCAAAGTCCTCAATAGTCAAATACCCTTCTCTTCTTGCCTTTTGCCAATAGCACTTGGCCCACAAATTTTCCCATAGTAGGTTTTTGATGAAGCCTTGATGATGTGAACTAAAAAATGCACTCAATGGGGTATATTAAATTTGAAATTAGTGGAATGTTCCCTTGTTTCTTTGAGGGAGAAAAGTTTTGCTCAACCATTGCTAAGAAACTTCAGTCTAATTCAATTTAATTCAATAAATGCATATTTAATAACCTCTGGAAAGCAGAATTTTGGAGTCTAAAGACAAAAGGTTCTTGGAGGCAGAGGCAAGATGGCAGCTGGAAAGCAGGGACTTGCTTAAGCTCCCCCGTAGGTCCCTCCAAACACCTATAAAAATGTCTCTCAACAAATTATAGAGCTGCAGAACCCATGAAATAGCAGAGGGAAGCAGGGCTCCTGCCCAGGAGAGCCTGGATGGTCACTGGAAAGGGTCTATTGCAAGGATCCGGGAGAGGAGCTGAGCAGAGCCCAACATGTGCTGCACCAACGCCAACCAGACTGGGAGCCAGGTGGAACAAGCGGTAGGGCCCTGAATCATTGAGCTGTGGCAGTTACCAGACTTTTTGACCCACAGACCCCAAAGACAACAGAGAAGGTTAGTGGGAAAAGCTGCTGAGACAGAGTGAAAGAAATTCGAGGTAAGCCACTGCCTCAGGGGCAGTGGAGGTGGTGCAGCTCACAGGCTGCTTCCAGAGCAACAGCTGCAGTTGATTCAGACCCCAGGCCCATCTGGTGAGAGGAATTAAGCAGTGGATCAGAGCAGGAGTGCAAAGCCTGCTTTGCCGTGCCTGTCTGGGCTGCAATGCTGGTTGGCAGTTCTTGGAGGAGAAGGAGTGCTGCTGTGGCACAGCTTGCTGTGTAGAAAAATCTCTTAAAACAGCAGTGGAACCCCTCAAGTTTGAGACAAAGTACTCTATACTCTACAAGCAGTCATACCCTGACAAAAAGCTCAAGGGTCAAGTAAGTTGGCTGGGAACATGAACAGGCAGCGAAAATGCTCTCAGATTCAGAATCAGACTTTGGAATCTTTTTGGTGAAAAGGAACACCAAAACACACAGGGAGAAGAAGTGAACAAAGTCAAAGAGCCTACATCAAAAGTCTCCAACAAAAATATCAATTGGTCTCAGGCAATGGAAGAGCTCAAAAAGGATTTGGAAAAGCAAGTAAGAGAAGTAGAGGAAAAATTGGGAAGAGAAATGAGAGTGATGTGAGAAAACCATGAAAAACAAGTCAGTGACTTGCTGAAGGGGACCCAAATAAATACTGAAGAAAATAACACCTTAAAATATAGACTAAATTGAATGTCAAAAGAGTTCCAAAAACCCAATGAGGAGAAGAATGCCTTGAAAGGAAGAATTAGTCAAATGGAAAAGGAGGTCCAAAAGACCCCTGAAGAAAATGCTACCTTAAAAACTAGATTGGAGCAAGTGGAAGCTAGTGACTTTATGAGAAATAAAGATATTGTAAAACAGAAACAAAGGAATGAAAAAATGGAAGACAATGTGAAATATCTCATCATAAAAGCCACTGACATGGAAAATAGATCCAGGAGAGATAATTTAAAAATCATTGGACTACCTGAAAGCCATGATCAAAAAAAGAGCTTAGATATCATCTTTCAAGAAATTATCAAGGGAAACTGCCCTGATATTCTAGAACCAGAGGGTAAAATAGAAATTTAAAGAATCCAACGAATGCCTCCTGTAAAAGATCCCAAAAAGAAAACTCCTAGGAATATTGTCGCCAAATTCCAGAGCTCCCAGATCAAGGAGAAAATAGTGTAAGCAGCCAGAAAGAAACAATTTGAGTATTGTGGAAACACAATCAGGATAACACAAGCTCTAGCAGCTTTTACATTAAGGGATCGAAGGGCTTTGGATATGATAATCCGGAGATCAATGGAGCTAGGATTAAAACCAAGAATCACCTACCCAGCAAAACTGAGTATAGTGTTCCAAGCCAAAACATGGATTTTCAATAAATTATGAGATTTTCAAGCTTTCTCATTGAAAAGACCAGAGCTGAGTAGAAAATTTGACTTTCCAACACAAGAATCAAGAGAAGCGTGAAAAGGTAAACAAGAAAGAAATTTCATAATGGACTTATGAAAGTTGAACTGTTTTGTTGTGTAATCCATGAGACATCAGTATTAGGGTAGCTGAAGGGAATATATATATATATATATATATATATATATATATATATATATATATATATACAAAGGGCAAACGATGAGTTGAATACGAAGAGATGATATATCTAAAAAATAAAATAAAATTAAGGGATGAGACAGGAATATATTGAGAGAGGGAGAAAGAGAGAGATAGAATGGGGTAAATTGTCTCATGTTAAAGTGCCAAGAAAAAGAAGTTCATTGGAAGGGAAGAGAGGCAGGTGAGGGGGGGATGAGTGAATCTTGCTCTCATCGGATTTGACTTGAGGAGGGAATAACATACACACTCAACTGGGTATCTTACCCCACAAGAAATAAGCAGGAAGTGGATGAAAAGGGGACACAATAGAAGGGAGGGCAGATAGGGGGAGGAGGTTATCAAAAGCAAACACTTTCAAAAAGGGACGGTGTCAAGGGAGTAAATTGAATAAAGAGGGACAGGGTAAGAGGGAGCAAAACGTAGTTAGTCTTTCACAACACGAGTATTGTGGAAGGGTTTGCATAATGATACATGTGTGACCTATGTTGAATTGCTTGCCTTCTTAGAGAGGGTGGGTGGGGAGGGAAGACAGGAAAGAATTTGGAACTCAAAGTTTTAAAAGCAGATGTTCAAAAAAAGTTGCTTTTGGATGCAACTAGGAAATAAGATATACAGGCAATGGGGCATAGAAATCTATCTTGCCCTACAAGAAAGCAAGGTAAAATGGGATGGGGTGACAGAAGGGAGGGCTGACTGGGGAATGGGGCACTTAAAATATATGCCATCTTGGAGTGGGGGGAGGGTGGAAATGCGGAGTCAATTTGTAATTCAAAATCTTGAGGAAATCAATGCTGAAAACTAAAAATATTAAATAAACAATAAAATAATTTTTAAAAGTCACAGGTTCTTGTCTCTACTCCAACATTTTTTAAATCACCTTGGTCAAGTCATTAGACTTGAGACTCAGTGTCTCCTGGACAATGCAACAGAAAATACTATCTAAACAATCCACTTCACTGTCTAGTAAAAGGCAATGACATAAACAAAATTATCCTATGAGGAATTTCACCCTCTTATTTTCCCTGCACATTTTCTTTCTAAAGTATTGTTGTAGTGAATGAGAAAAAGGGAAAACCAAGTATAGACCTTCCTCTCATTCTTCATTCAGCACCACACCCACGTTACCTGTATGTAACAAAAGACTGCCTTCAGGATAAATTTCTATGAGATCATGACAATGGAATTCAGCTTTCTCATGTCTAAAATGAGATCACTGGACCAGATGATATTTAAGATCTCTTCCAACATGAGATCCCATCATCCCAGGAATGCTGACCTTTGGGAGGACATATTGTTGGAACTGGGTGTCCCGGACCACTTCACGGGGCAGGTTGAGAGGTATGAGGTCAATGGATCTTTGCATTTCATGCACCACAGCATCCATATAGGGCATTTCTTGTCTGTCCATTATGGAAGGAACTCGATTAGGTCCAATCACACGATCAATTTCCTCATGAATTTTTGCTGCAGGACAAAAACAGGAGTAAGCATTGCACTTCTCAGTCTCCTGGGAGGGACTACCAGAGCCTACGTGAAGTATCTGCCTAAGGATATGCTCTAGAATGATTCTCAGATGGGCTGAGTGTCCTCCTTCTACTCAGTCAAGGAAGCAAAGGCTACTGCAGCAGCAATGGGGTGATTTTCTGTGGGTTAATGCATAGGAATCAGGATGAAATGTGTTTAGGTTCCTCATTTGACACTATCTGTGTAAATTCAGACAAGTCATGAAACTTATATGAGCTTCATTTTCTTCATCTGAAAAATGGGGATCATAAATTATCTCTCTCCTAAGGTTCCCTACACTCCCATGGTTTGGAAAATGGAGACAACATTATCAACTTATCAAGGCATCAAATGAAATTATATGTGTCAAGTGATTTGAAAACCTTACGCATTTAATATTGATGCCACCCATTATTGTAAATGAAAGTAGATGTCGCCATTTCAATTTGACAGTGCTGGTGATAGTATTATCATGTTGATTTAAACCATTCACCAGGTAAGTATCTCAGCTTCTGTCTCAATATCCTAAACTGCAGATGGATAGAATCTGAGCACTAGAAATACCACGTTTTCACCTAGGGCCATCTGTAGTGGAACAGGAATCCTCTTTCTAATGGACAACCTCCAGGAAGTGAGAACTCATGACCTCCAGGGCAGCTGAATGGGCTTTGTGAGAACTTTAATAGTTGGCAAGTTTTTCCTTACATGAAGTCTCCATTTGTCAATTTTCAACTTCTATCCATAGTTCCTAGTTCTGACTCTTTGGATCCAGCAGAACCAGTCCTGGCAGAATGTAAGCCATTTCAGGAAAGAGGGTGTTTCTTTTGAGTCTTTGCATCCTAAGCATAGAGCTGAGGGTGCACAGTGGGTGTTTTATACATGTTTGCTAAAATGAATTGTATTCCCCATGACAGACCTTCACACACTTAAATAACTAGAAATTCTTCTTCAAGTGTCCTATTTTCTTAAATACACTACTGTCTGACCTGTTGCTAGTCTGTGTAGCAGTCATACAAATCCAAAAAGTGGGAAAGTGCGGCCAGCTCCCAAGCAAGATACAGAGCTGGGAAAGCAAGCCTGGTCTGTAAGCATGGCAGTTCTTGTACCTTACCTTGGACCTCAGGATGTTTGAGAATGAGCAGCAGGCCAAATCTTAGAGTAGTGCTGGTTGTCTCTGTTCCTGCACCAAATAGGTTTACTCCAGTCATTATTAGATTCTCCAAGTCAAATTCTGACTGGGGATTATCTTTTTCCTGAAAGAGAGGCACAAAAGAAATGAAGTAATGAGAGACAAGAAGGGAAAGTACATTAAGTTTGTCCTAGGAGCCCTCCCCCACCTTCATTTCCCTACTGCAAGAGACAAGAACCTTCCCCATATTCTCACTCTTCCACTGCCCAACCGTAGACTTGCCCTTCCCAGGCAACCTCCTTCCCCTCAAACAATACGGAATAGTGGGTAGTGCACTGGACTCTGAATTAGGAAGACCTGCATTTGAATTTAGACTCAGCTAAGAGGTGTGTATGTGTCCATGGGAATGTCATTTAAGTCCTCTGGGCCCCAGTTTCCTCATATGTAACAGGAGACGGTTGGATCCCTTTCAGGTGTCTACTTATTTTCAATGATATGTATAGTAGGGAGAGGACATGATCAAGTAATTCACTTAAAACCTTAATGACCTCGGAAGTGATCCCTAATACTTGTTTTCACCACAAAACAGGACAGCATCTTTGAAAACAAGATGAAGAAGGGATTTCAGATTATCAGAATGGGGAACTGAAATATTTTGCAGTGAATAATGCATAATTTCAAATTTTAAAGGAAAAATGAACTTCAAACAACCAAGCTGTAACTGACCAGAAATTTGCTCTTCAAAATTCTCCCTTAAGTGGTCATCCAGCTTCAGCTTTAAGACTTCCACAAATAGGGAACTTGCTACTTAATGAAGAATTTCATTCTAGTCTTGGTCATTAGCCCCCTCATGTGGAAATGAAATACGTCTCTGTAATTTCAAACCAGTTTTATAAGTTCTGTCTCATTGGAAAGAGGAAGCAAAAGCATTCTAACCCATTTGTGTGACATCCCTTAAAGTTAGGGGGCTACTCAGTTTCCTTCCAACTCTCAAATTCTGTGAAAATCTTTGAAATGTGCAAGTTCCTAGGATTTAGAGCTTGGAAGAACCTTGGAGATCACTTAGCCCAACACACTCATTATCCAGAAAAGGCAATTGTGGTCTTGAGAGCTGAAATGATTTTTTTTCAAGGCCACAAAGGGAAAAATGGAAAAAGGGTGGATGGTTGAACCATTTTACCTGGGACAAAAATTAAGCTATTTATGGTTTTTAAAAAGGCTCAAAGTTTGGGTAGAAGCTCATTTTCTACTCAAATCAACTGGCAGTGAAACTCATGGAGATGGAAAATGAACAAATAAACTATACAAGGACACAAAACAGTGGATACAGTCAATATAATTAAGAACAGCTACTCTGATAAATGAGAAAACCAAGCAGTTAGAGTTATAGGACTCTCAGAAATAAAGGAACAACACCCTAGAGGCAGCTGCATGGCACAATGGACAGAGTGCTGGACTTGGAGTCATGAAGAACGAAGTTGAAATCTAGCTTCAAACCTTTCTATCTTTATGAGCCTGAGCAAGTCAGCCTCAAATTCATCAGCTCTAAAATGGGGATAATAATAATATCCACCTCCTCATGCTGTTGTGCCAATCAAGCAAAATCATATTTGTAAAGTTCTTTGAATTTTTGAAGCATAATATGAATTTTATAGCTATAATTACTGGTGTTTCACAAAGAGAAAAGAATTAAAAGAAGAAATAAGGATGAAGAGTGGCCTGAGATAACAGGTCTCAAAAATGAAACAGTAAATAGACAATTTGGAACATATGATGAGCAATGTATCTAAAGCTCTGTAGATTCTTTGAAGGTGAGTTTCACCCGCACATTTGATACTAGAAAATAAAGAAATTTTGACTCAAAATGTAGACACAAAAACAATGGAAAACATTGCGTCTCTACAAACCAAAATGATCTTGAAGACAGGACAAGTAACAATTTAAGGAACTTCTATATCTTAGAAATATGGAATTAATTTGAAATCCTGAATATAAGATTCTAATAATGAAAAATGCACAATTGCTAAAAACTGAGGACAAAATGTATATTGATAGAATTCAGAGGCTATCCAACAGAAAGAAGCATCAAGTTTAACACATCAGAACTGTAGTGGTCAAATATTAAATTTTTCAACACTTGAGTATCTGGGGGAATGAAAACAGAGCCCTTCACCTATCAAGGAAAACAAATTTGAATAGGTCAGGATTACTCCTCCTCTTTGAGAAATAAAGGAAGAGACTGGAAAACAACACTAATAAAATAAAAGGAGATTGGGTTATAAACCAAAAACTCATGCTGCAAATATGAGCTTAACCATGTATGCAATAAGATTAACTTACTGCTATCAACATTGCAAAATTGAATAATTTTGAAAGTTATCCAACTGATATCCATTCAATTATCAATCATGAGTGCTTAGAACCAGTGATGAAGAATGTTACCTGCCTCCTAAGAGAGAGTTGGTGGACTAGTATGCAAAATGTGACATTTATTTTTGGACATGGCTAATATGGAAATTTATTTTTCTTGATTATGCTAATCTGTTAACAAGGGCTTTGTTCATCTTTTCTTCATTGAGGGGGTGGGAATAAATAATAGAGAAAAGAAGATGGACATACAGAAAAAAAGACTGGATATTGGGCATTTTCTAATAACAATCTCAAAATGAGTCAGGTAGATGAATTGGAAAAGTTTAAACCAGACAAGAATAAGGTAAATACATCAATGAGAAACTATCAAGCCATGTAATCAGTACGCTTATGCTTTCATATGATTTCAACATTATTTTTTTTTAAATCTCCCATTGGTTTGGAACCACTGAAATAAAGGCAAAAATATAGAGAGGTAACAGGAACAAGGTGGCACTACTTCTAGGGAGGGGGTTAAAGGAGTCTTGGTGTCAACCTGGAAGAAAGTTTCTAGTGAATGTTTCAATGATCTATGTTTACTTCCTTGCTGTTTAACATTTTTATTAGTATATTAAATCAATCAGCAAATAGGTAAGAAAAATCTCTTATTGCCAGTCAAAGTGCTAGATAGTGGGGATATAAACAAAGAATAAAAATAAAGCAGTCTCTAACATGTAGGAGTTTACATTCTACTGAAGGATTACAACACATTTAAAGAGAAATACACATGGGATCTGTACAAAATAAATACACAGAGAATTTTTGGTGGGATACTAACAACAAGAAGAATAAGGAAAGGCTGCTTGAAGAAGGTAACGGCTACAGTGGAAGGATATCAGGGCTGGTAAGAGTTGAGGGAAGTGAGCGAGAGCATGCCAGGCAGTGTAAAGTACACAGGGCCAGACTGTGTAAACACAAAGAGGCAAAAGAGGGGATGTTATCTACAGAGAACAACAAGGAGGCTGGTTTGCCTGGGAGCACATAGGGTGTGATGGGGTAAATGGATAACTAGCGTGGAAAAAGTCTCAAGCAGGATTGTGAAGGGAGTTAAAAACCAAACAGATGAATTTATGTTGTGTCTTAAGAGCCCTGAAGGCTCCTGATCTTGGGAATAACCCAGTGAATCTTGCACTTTATGTATGTTAACTTGGCAGACTTGTGAAGAATTGATTGAGAGTCTAGATAAGAGAGAATTGTCATTGTCTAGATTAGAGATGATGTTGAACTGAAATAGGGTGGTTGTGGAGTGAATACATAAAACGTTAAGCATTACTGCCATGATAGGGTTGGGGGTGGAGGGGAAGAAGACGTTTACTTTCTACTCTTCCCTCCTACACCCTCCTTCCCCATTGATAGGAGGTATTTGGAAAGTTCAGATCCAATGGGGAAAAGGATTGCCTGTTCAGCCCTCCAAAAATGATTGTTCCTTGTACAGGAAGTTTAATTCATCGGGTTAAACTGTGAAGGAATGAAGGAAAGAAGCAATCATCAAGCATCTACTATGTGCCAGGCCCTGTGCAGAGCATCTTACAAGTATTATTTCCTTTGGTCTTCACAATGACCCTAGGAGGTAGATGCTATCATCATTTCCATTTTATATTTGAAGAAATAAAGGAAGACAGATGTTGAGTGACTTGCCCAGGGTTGTACTGCTATAAAGAGTCTGCGTCCAGATTGGAGCAAAAGGCTTCCTGATTTCAGGCTCAGTACTCTATACCTACCACAACCTAATTTCCTCTAATCATTCAAAGTGGAACTATGCAGGATTGGGAGATAACTAAGGATAAAGTAGAATGTGGGGCTGATGTCCTGATGGCAACTATGAGTAAATTTTCATTGTCAGGGAATAGTATGCTATACTAAAAGCATGTTATTTGTTTTCCAAATTGGGTTGTAGGTTTCTGAGAAGCTTTTGAATCATTTTCATATTTCTGTGGAGCAAAACAAAGGCTGCCCTCTTCTGATATTAATTGTCAGTGCTTTTATGGAAGCTAGTAATAGCTAGCATTTAAAGTAATACCTAGCATTTATATATAATTTAGGGTGTGAAATCTCTTGTTTTTCAGTGATTTCAGTCATGTCTGATCCTTCCTGAACCCATTATTTTTTCTTGGCGAAGATACTGGACTGAGTGGCCTTTCCTTCTCCAGTGGATCCATTTTCGGGCAATCAGAGGTTAAATGACTGGCATGTGGTCACGAGGGTAGGAATTATCTGAGGCTGGATTTAAACTCAGATCTTTCTCACACCAGGCCCGATGTTTAATCCAGTGAGCCATCTCCTGCTTCTGTTTTAAAGTTAACAGCAGGCTTTGCAAACATCATTTTGTCCTTGTAATTACCCTGGGAGATGAATGTTTTTATCCCCATTTTATAGATGAGGAACCTAAGGCAGACAGTGGTGATATGATGTGCCCAGGAACTGTGTGAAGTTGGTTTTGAACTCAAGCTTTCCTGACTCCAAGTCCTGCTCTGCATCCCAATTCTCCTCTTTAGAGCTTCCTATGTATGTACTAGTTGACACATTATCTCCCCCATTAGATTGTAAGCTCTTGTTTCCTCTTTTGTGTCTTCAGCACTTAGTAAAGTACCTGGCACATAATAGGAATTTAGGAAATGTTTCTTAACTGATTCCTATTGCCTTTCTCCAGTACAATCTCCTCCCCTAAACAAACAAGCCCAGATGAGAAGCTCAGCATGCAAGAAAGCAGAACTCTTCAAATCCCATTTCCATTACCAAGTTCAGAGAAGGGACAGGCTCATATTAAAGCCCAGTTAGTAGAAAGCCAATAGCATCCTCAAGGAACACTGATCCCTTGAGACTCTCTGAGGTCCCTTCCTGTGCTTTGAAGAGAGAGACCTGTAAGAGTCCTTGGAATATCAGCCTTGCTCGAGGAGCAAAGTACTTCCACCATTCACCCTACCTGCTCCATTTTGGATAGGTAGCAGTCAATGTAGTCTTGAGGGTTGTTAGGGTCCAGTAGCTTTTGATGCTCCTTTACTCTTTCCAAAATGAAATGTTTCATTTCTTCTATATTTTTAGAAAGTCCTTTAGGCTTAACAGGAAAGTACACTCTGAGCGCTGCTGGTAAAAAGTTGTAGAGCTATACCCCCCCAAACCCAAAAAAACACATGTGAGTTTACTGTCATAAAGAGAGAACTTTATCCCTCTACTTAGAAATTATTATGTGTTATTCAAAGGCACTTCATTTCTTTATAATTGTTTTTCTCTCTCATCTTCAGTACACATGGAGAAACAAAAAGGAAAACAAAAGCCTTGAAATACATGTACACACTCAAGCAACTCAAATCCCCACCTTGGCAAAGACCAGAAATGTGTGTCACACTTTACATCTTGAGCCCATCCCCTCTCTGTCAGAAGGAGGGCAGCAGGTTTCATTGCATGACTCTGGAGTCATGGTGGGTCCTCACATTGATCAGAGTACTTGAGCCCTGCATGGTATTTGCTTTTCCATTGTTTTCGGGGTGGGGTGTTATACTACAAATTGGTTATGCTCACTTTGCTTGACATCTGTTCATAAAGTCTTTCCAGGTGTAAAGCTGTCCCTTTCATCATTTCTCAAAACATAATAGAATTTCATTGTACTCACACACCAAAATTTGTTCAGCTATCCCCCAATTGATAAGCAGCCCCTTAGTTTCCAGTACTTTGCCGTCCCCATAAAAAAAACATTTCATTTTTTGCATATGACTTAAATATTTCATGTTTTCTTTTTTTTTATTTTGGGAGGGTACTACTGAAAAGCAGGTATTGCTGGCTCGAAGGACATACATGATATAGTAATTGGGGAGTGAGAGACCCAAATTGATTTCTACATGGCCTGGACAATTGACAGCAACACCAATAGTTGTCAAGAGGCTGCTTTTCCAATAGTCCCTCTAACATATGATATTTATCATTCTTTAAATGTGTTTTCAAACATTTAGAAGGAAAAATCAAGACTTGGCCACATTTTTAAGAAAGCAATGTGGGGCCAATTTTGATAATCTTTAAAGTGCAATAAAGGGGCAAAAAAATTAAGGCATCCATTCAGAAAGGACTTGGTATTGATTATGGAAAAGGGAAGATTTCTAGCAGCAACCACAGACAAAACATCATATCCTAAATGTACAGGAAAAGTTTCAGGGTTATACACAACAAGACTGGGAAAGTCAGAAGGCATTGGCCTCACTGAAGTTCAGGGAGTAACACTCTCATTTCATTGACTGAAATGGGTATGGAACAAAAAAAAAAGAAACCTAGGTACAAGACAATGGTTCTTTCTCCCAAGAGAGAAGACATTAGCAGAGTACAATGCTGCCAAGTTTCAGTGGCAGTGGTGATTAGGTCTGGGGGGAGAGCAATTAATTAGAAACTTCAGAAAAAAAAGCTGTAAACATCACAGAAGCTCAGCACTTAACATGAGAAGGAAAGATTCTCTTCAGAGCAGAAGGCATAAAATCAACTTCTCTTATTTTGTTTTTCTTCAATTAGCAAACATTGTCTCTTCTTGCCTCTTGAATTTAGAATTTTAAAAATTCTTGTAATAACTATGAATAGTCAAGCAAAACACAAATCTCACATTGCCTATGTCGATAAATGTATGTCTCATTCTGCATATTCAGTCTGTCACATCTCAGTCAGAAAAAGAGTAGTACATTTCATCATGGGTCATTGACTTTATCAGAATAATACAGTCTTCCAAAGTTTTTTGATGTTACAAGTTTTTCTAATTGTACAAAATGATCTAGTTCTGCTCATTTCACTCTGCATCAATTAAAACAATTCTCCCCAGACTTCTCTGAACTGCTCTCTTTCATTATATCTTTCAGTAAAATAGTATAACATCAGAATAATGTAACAATTTTTCAACCATTCCCAAATTAAAGGATGTGGCCTCTCAGTTTCTAGTTCTACAAAAAAGCTACTATTAGCGCTTTGGTATATATGAGTCCTTTTCATTTAACTCTGATGTCTATAGGGGCTAAAACTAAGAGATTGAAAGGGTGGGCATTTCGTTGACTTTTGAGACACAGTTCCAAATGGCTTTCTAGAAGGACTCCACCAACATCATATTGATGTGCCAATTTTTCTGCAGCTCCACCATTATGCCATTGTCTTATTTTATCATCTTTCCCAAAAGAGAGTGAGATTTGCTTTAGTTTTCATTTTTCTAATTATAGGGGATTTGCAACAATTTTTCATATATCTATTTGACATTTTCCTTCGAGAAATACTTGTTCATAACTTTTGTCCATTTATCATTTGGATAGCTCTAATAAATACGAATCAATTCATTATAAATCTTGTCATTAATATCTTTATCAGAGGAAATTGTTGCAAACTTCACCCACCATTTAACTGTTTTCCTTCTAATTTTAGCTGCATTGGTTTGGTTTTTGATAACAATTTTCAATTTTGTATCTCAAAATTTCTCTTTTTATTATCCATGCTTCTCTAAAACCATTTTTTTCATGAACATTTTCCCTATTTACAGATCTGAAAGGTAATCTTTTCTTGGTATCTCTAAGTTGTATGCTATGTGGCCTTTTCTATCAGTCATGTACAAATTTGAATGTAATCTTTGTAAACAGTGTGAGGTGCTGGTTTTAGCTCTTTTGTGCCAGAAGAGTTCCTAGTTTTTAATCACTTTTATGTCCAAAGAGTGAGTCCCTGCCCCAGGAGCTGGTGGGGTTTCCCTTATATCAAGCATTAGGCTACCAGATTAGCTTGTTTCTAATTGCAGCATACTTCATCTATTTCACTGACCTATCTCTCTATTTTGAAATGAATAACAAATCATTTTGGGATCTGAGGCAGCCAGGCTCCCTTCTGCTCCCATTTTCTCATGATTTTTCTTCAGGTTCTTGACATTTTGCCCTCCAGATGAATTTTATTACCATTTTTTTCAAGCACTATCAAGTAACCCTTGGATTGATATGGCATTACATAAGCAAATTAATCGAGGTGGTATTGCCATTTTATTATATTAGTTCAGCTTACCTAAAAGCAATTAAGCTTGCCTTTAATTATTTGGGTCAGTCTCCATTTGCATGAAGGGAGCCTTGTGCTTGTTTTATTCACAAAGTTGCTATATACAAGGTGGTAGGTCAATTCCCAATTATTTTATGTGGTCTAGAGGTTTGTTAATGGAATTTCTCTTTCTATCACTTCCTCTTCACTTTAGCTGGTAGCACACAGAAATACTGATGACTTTGTTACGGTTACTAATGAAATACCAGTTTGAGGTTAAGTAGTAATTAATGTTTACTCTCTTGAAGTCCTCCTACGGCGACCTCTCCCAATGTGAATGTGATACTGTGCTATCAAAGGATCTTTTACCAATGTGGAAAGGCTTCAAGGAGAAGATATGACATACCCTTAGCATTTTATCTGTGTTTAAGGGCAATTGATGCAGAAAGTATGCTGGATAATGAGCTTTCTCACAATACATTCAATTAAATGAGTCTGTACTAATCAATTACCAATCCATTGAGGTAAATTCAATAAATATTTATAAAGTTCTTAATCAATGTAAATCAAAATATTGGGTGTTCAGAGAGATACCAAGTTTCAAAAAGATATAAACCTTGCCCACATGGAGTTCATATTCTATAAGGGAAATAAGATAAATACACATTGATTACTCTTAAATAAAAAAATTCATGATGGGTGCATCAGAAGGATGCACATCAAATCCTACGGGAGATCCTGAATCACAGGATCACTGCTGATTGCAGGGAACAAGGTAGGCTTCACGGAGTAGGGGGCATTCAAGGTTGACTATAATAATTGGTAGAAATTCAACAGGTTAAAAGGAAACCTGAAGGACACTCAAGGAACAGGGGGACAGGGACACAAAGCCAGAATGTCAAAGAAGCATAGGATTTAACGTAGGACCGAGAACGGTCCAGTGTGGCTCAGTCAAAAAATACATGAAGGGGAGAAGTATGTGGATCAAGATGAAGAGTTAAGGTGATGCAAGATTTGGAAGGTCTAGAATCCCAAACAAGATATTGTTTTCTACCTCAGGGGGAAGACTAGCTTGTTTATCTCTGTAGCCCCAAACAAAGGTTCTTACATTCTCTTGGTGGCATTGTTGGTTATCAGATAAAAAGGAGACTGGTGGTATGTGCAGAGCAGGTTACTCTCTGGCTCCCATAAGACTGAAGATGAAAAACTACACCATCATTTCATCAATCAATTACCAATCACTCTCCTTGCCAACAGGGAGGAGGCTTGGGTTGAACATGATGCTGAAAATCACAATATCAGCAAAAGGACTTGGAGATGGTAAAGATTCATGTTTTTTGCTAAATTACTTCATGTCTGTTTTGTAAAGATGGAATTGTTCTTCAGCAAAAAAAATGATAAAATGTAAAAATAGTTGGATTTGGAGACAGAAAACTTGAGTCAGTATACATGCCCTGTAACATACATGGGGACCTCAGATAAATCATGTCGCATCTCTGTAGCTCAGTTTCTTCCTCTCTGCAGTAACAATAAAAACAATATCTAGCATTTATATATCACTATATAACTGCCCAAATTGGTTCACATGTATTAGCTCATTTGAACCTCAGGACATATTTTGTAGGTAGTTGCTTATATTATTATTATTATCATTATCATTATCTTTATTATTATTATTATTATTATTATTATTCACAAGGAAAATGAGGATGACAGTGGTGAAGTGACTTTTCAGGGCCATACAACTAAGTGTCTGAGGGAGGTTTCAGAGTCATTCTTCCTCATTCCAGGTCTAACCCTCTATTCATTAAATTCCTCTCTTTCCCTAAAGTCTATGCTTTTGTGATCTCTCAAAAGAGAAAAAAGAGGAAGAGCCCTTCTGGGCAGTTAGAAGTAGCTAGTGTTTCTTCTTTTCCTATTCTAATTCCTTCAATTTCTTTTTCTTCTCTTATTGCTACAGCTAATGTTTCTAGTACCAAATTGAATAATAGGGGTGATAATGGACATCCTTGTTTCACCCCTGATCTTATTGGGAATGCATCTAGTTTATCCCCATTACATATAATGCTTGTTGATGGTTTTAGGTAGATGCTATTTATAATTTTGAGGAAGGTTCCTCTTATTCCTATGCTTTCTAGTGTTTTTAATAGGAATGGGTGTTGTACTTTGTCAAAGGCTTTTTCTGCGTCTATTGAGATGATCATATGGTTTCTGCTAGTTTTGTTGTTGATATGGTCAATTATACTAATAGTTTTCCTAATATTGAACCAGCCTTGTATTCCTGGAACAAATCCTACCTGGTCATAGTGTATTATTCTCGTAATGAGTTGCTGCAATCTTTTTGCTAATATTTTATTTAAAATTTTTGCATCAATATTCATTAGAGAAATTGGTCTATAATTTTCTTTCTCTGTTTTAACTCCACCTGGTTTGGGTATTAGTACCATATTTGTGTCATAAAAAGAATTTGGTAGGACTCCTTCTTCACCTATTTTCCCAAATAGTCTACAAAGTATTGGAATTAGTTGTTCTTTAAATGTTTGATAGAATTCACATGTAAAACCATCTGGCCCTGGAGATTTTTTCCTAGGGAGTTCGTTGATGGCCTGCTCAATTTCTTTTTCTGATATGTGGTCATTAAGAAATTTCACTTCCTTCTCTGTTAGTCTGGGCAGTTTATGTTTTTGTAGCTATTCATCCATATCTCTAAGGTTGTCAAATTTATGGGCATACAGTTGGGCAAAATAATTCCTAATTATTGTTTTGATTTCCTCTTCATTAGAGGTGACCTCACCCTTTTCCTTTTTTATACTGGTAATTTGATTTTCTTCTTTCTTTTTTTTAATCAAATTGGCCAAAGGTTTATCAATTTTATTGGTTTTTTCATAAAACCAGCTCTTTGTTTTATTTATTAATTCAATAGTTTTCTTGGTTTCAATTTTATTAATCTCTCCTTTGATTTTCAGTATTTCTAATTTGGTATTTAATTGGGGGTTTTCAATTTGCTCTTTTTCTAGCTTTTTCAGCTGTATGCCCAGATCATTGATCTCCTCTTTCCCTATTTTATTCATGTAGGCATTTAGAGATATAAAACTTCCCCTAAGAACTGCTTTTGCTGCATCCCATAAGTTTTGGTATGTTGTTTCATTATTGTCATTCTCTTGAATGAAGTTATTAATTGTTTCTCTGATTTGTTCTTTGGCCCACTCATTCTTTCGAATTAAATTATTTAGTTTCCAATTAGTTTTTAGCTTATTTTTCCATGGCTCTTTATTAAAAATGATTCTGATTGCATCATGATCTGAAAAGGATGCTTTGACTACTTCTGCTTTTCTGCACTGGATTGTGAGGTTTTTATGCCCTAGGACATAGTCAGTTTTTGAGTATGTGCCATGTACTTTTAAGAAGAAAGTATATTCCTTTTTATCCACATTCAGTTTTCTCCAGATGTCTGTCATATGTGCCTTTTCTAAAATTCTGTTTACCTCCTTAACTTTTTTCTTATTTATTTTGAGGTTAGATTTATCAAGTTCAGAAAGGGGGAGGTTGAGGTCTCCCAATATTATAGTTTTGCTGTCTATTTCTTCCTGTAACTCCCTTAACCTCTCCTCTAAGAATTTGTATGCCTTACCACTTGGTGCATATATGTTAAGCAATGATATTGCTTCATTGTTTATGGTGTTTGTGGTAGCCAAGAATTGGAAATCAAAGGGATGCCCATCAATTGGGGAATGGCTGAACAAGCTGTGGTATATGAAGGTGATGGAATACTATTGTGCCATAAGAAATGGGGATGATGCAGACTTCATAAAAACCTGGAAAAACCTACACGACATAATGCTGAGTGAGCGGAGCAGAACCAGGAGAACGTTGTGCACAGCCACAGATATATGGATTCCGTGAGGACCAACCCTGACATACTGCGCTTTTCTCAGCAACCTAAGGGGCAAGGACAACTCCAGGGGACTCACGATGGAGAATGCTATCTTCATCGAGACAAAGAACTGCGAAGTTTGAATACAGACTGAGGCACACTACATGCTCGCCTTTTCTGCTTCTCTTTCGTTTTTGTTTTTGGGTTTTTTTTTGGTTCTGTTTCTTCATTCTCATGATTCATTCCATTGGTCAAAATTCTTCTCCACGACTTGACTAGTGCATAAATTAATTCAATGCGACGTTATACATGACAGTTATATGAGACTTCATGCCGTCTTGGGGAGGGAGGGGGGAGGGAGGGGAGAAAAACTGGAACTCAAAACTATGTAGAACCGTGTGTGGTAAACTAAAAATAAATAAAGAAATTTATAAAAAAAAAGAAGTAGCTAGTGTGGTTTTAATGTGATGAAAGATCTTCCCTCCCATTTAATACTCCTCAGCTACAGCTGCTTAAGGGAAGCTTAATTAGGGGAGGCTTATTTGTAGGCAGGACCACACCTTTTGCTAAGTAAATGCTAAGCCCCAGGGCCCTAAACATGGTATATATACCCTGTGGGTAGTCATTATGGTCAGAAACTATAGAATACAGAATTGAGAGAACTGAGAATCTACATAATTGAGAGAATAGAGAACTCAGAATTTGAAAACCCAGAGACTGAAGAATCCAGAGAACACGGAATTGAAATTGAGAATTCAGAAGGAGAATTCAGCCCAAGCAGAATTAGAGAGAGACAGAGAGAAGCAGAGAGAGAGCACTGCAAGGACTCTGACCACTACAAGGGCTTTCAGAACTGCAAGCTTTCAGAACTGCAGGAGGAGAGGATCCAGACAAGCAGACAGTTAGGATTCATGAGTGAGTGTCTTTGGGGAGGCCCTAGCAGAGGGCTGTGATGCTGTGTTTTAATCTCTTTGCTGTTACATTGACATGCAATTACTGGTTTGGGGATATAATTACTGCTATGTAGAATTTGGGTTATTGGTTTTGGGATTTGATCCTCTAGTGTCTGAATAAATGTTTTTACCTCATCTGCCTTCTGTACAGACAGTCTGTTGTACTTTGTGATTCCAAACTATACAGGCATATTCAGGGTCACCATCAATATCATGAATTTTACTCTACTGATACAGTGAGCTACTCTGAACACACTTCAAGTTTCATAAGTCATCTCAAATCTAAGCCTAAATGGCAATTATCTCAAAACTAATTTGCCCATTGCTGCACTACCCACTGAGGGGACCAGAAATAAAAATAGTATGTGCTCCTTCAAACAAAGGTGATATTTGAGTTAAGGGAAATTTACTTACCTTGGAAAGCCTACATTAAAAATAAAGAACATACAGAGCTACCAAGGAATCCCATCAATTCAATTCAATTCACATTAAGTTAATAAAATCCATTGAGCATTTATGCAGTACTCAATATGAACTGAGTCTGGCTACTGTGCTAGGCTATTGTGATATAGAAAACAAATCTTCCACAAAAATCTTATATTGCAAAGGAAAGGGTTTAGCTAGAGTATGTATACCAGAAGGTAAGTGGAACAGAACGTGGGTAAAGGAAAAGAAAGCTTCTTTTCAGCTGATAAGGATCCTTAGGTCTGCTTTTAGTGAATGAAGGCCTTGATCCTCCATGTCCATCCACTGTTGAGGCTAGGCAGTAGCACTCCCAGAATCAGTGTAGTCTATAGGGCTAAGTGGCTTGCTAACTTAGCTTTGGCCAGCTGTCCTCCCTAATCCCTCCAGAATGCCCTGGACAGGCTCTTTGCTGATAACTATTTTACTTGGCCACATCTATGAACAGTATCCCACTTGGAATTGCCCAGGCCCCAATCAGATGTTTCTCACCTTTTCTTAAGTATTTGTATGACCTAGAACTAGTTCAGAGACCTACTGGGAACAGACTATCTACCTGGATCTTATTTGAGAGCCAAACATATTCCATGTTTCTATGGTCCTTGACTGCATGATATGTGAGTGTGTATGTGTGTTCATGTTTGTTGGGGAATTTGCTGAGAGTTGAGAGCCTATGGTACACCAATCCTATTACTGAAACTCAGCAAACAACAGAATAAAAAGACAGCTCTGGCCTTACCTGTGTCCATCGTGAGTTAGCCAGCTGGAAGTTTTCATTTAACAACTTTAGCAGATATAGAAATTTCTCATCATTGTACTTGAATCGATCGCGGAAGAGGATAGAGCAGATCACATTGCAGGGGGCACAGCCAAGGATGAAGGTGGGATCAGTGGGCTGGCCTAATGTGGAGAAAAGTTACCAAAGGAAGAAAAAAATCTTTAATTGAAATGTTTCCAATCTCATAGGAACTGGACATCTCTTCTGCTCATACCTGGATATGGGGTTTAATTCCTCTAAGGCTAGTGATTATTGTTCTCCTGGACAGTTTCCTTTACCCTTTATAAAGAAACTAGATAAGTTTGTAATATCTGAGTATGAGAAGAGAGAAGGTACTTCTCTCACCCAGCAGAGTGACTTCCTGGTCAGTGGACCAAAGCAAAGACTTTTACAATAATTTCCAAAGCAAGAAGTATGTAGGACTGAGGATGGATACGCAGTTGGACCCCACATGCCCAGGAAGAAAAAAATGGAAACCAACCATTTGTTTTCCGGAGCTCCTCCACCAGGCATTGGGCTTCTTCTTGAACTCTCTCTTCAATGCTTCTCTTCCCCATTCCAAAGTTCCTTAGGGTCATCAGGGAAAATCTGCGGAGCTGTTTCCACCTCTCTCCACGACTTGAAATAACTCCTAGACAAAGGAGAAGAACAGGATATTGGTCATTCTAACACTGGAGGTAGTGGAGGGCACAGTTTGCATGGGGGGTCATGTGATTTTGGACTTAATTCATTGATCAAAATCACTTTTATTCAATTCAAACCAAAATGCTGTGCAACATGGTAAGTATCAGGTATCTACTACATGAAGGTCTTGACCTAGGTGCTAAAAACAGAACAATAAAAATGAAACCAGCAGCTATGCTCTAAGGTGGGGTGGGGGGGGTGATTTTGCTGGATATACTCTGCCATTACCTTTCCTTGAATACATTAAATTTACCTTTTCCTTTGAATGCATCATCAGTCAGTGGAAGAATTGGTCTGTCTACAAATGCATCTCCTTGATCAATTAGAGCTTCCTTCAAAATGTCATATCCATGTAGCACCACGACAGGGTGGGTTCCAAAATAAAAAGTGTAGATGGGGCCATATTTTTCAGCCAGCTGGGGAAAGAATGCCAAGAAATAGGAAGAACTTCAATTTGAAACTGTAGAAAGATGAAATTTACCCCCAAAACTACCTCATAACATGCCATATGCGTGTGTACATATTTGTACTTGTGTATGCATGCAAGCATATCTTGTTAAAGAATTCTGGGTATACAAGGCTTAAGCTGTGGTACAAAAGTAAAATTCTCCTTCCTTTTGGTTTGCTCCTTGGGAATCCCTGTCATTACATGGCACAGTACTTCCCTCGGATAGAGTATTCCTCTGTGTTCCATTGGCACCTATACAAAGTAAAGACATTATAAAATATCTGGGGTCAATGTTGGGTAGATGAATCATAGAACATTTATAAGAGGACATGGGAAAAAGACACAGAAGCCACACAGAATGCAGAGAGGATTGCCATCTCCCAACAAAAGCTATCTACTCTAATTACCTATCCTTTTATATCTAACCTATTTGCAGTATTTCTTCAATCATAATAGATCAACTCAAACTTATCACTCCAAAATTACTAAGAGTCTCTGAGTAACCAAACTTTGTGGCCTTATCTCAGTTCTCATTCTTCTAGGCCTCTTTATAACATTTCACATTGTTAACTACCCTCTTCTCCCATATGCTTTCTTCTCTGTGGGTTTCTCTAATCCCTCTCTCTCTCTCTCTCTCTCTCTGTCTCTCTCTCTCTCTGTCTCTCTCTCTTCGCCCTCCCCCCTTTTCTCTCTCTCCCTGTCTCTTTCTCTCTCTCTTTCTTCCTCTTTGTCTCTCCTGCCTGATTGCTCTTTATCCATCTCCTTTGCTGGACCACAGTCGAGATTGAACAATAGATCCATAACTTTTCACCATGGTTCTGTCCTAGGCAATCTTCTCTTCTCTTTCTACACTTTGATTCTTGGTAACCTCATAATCGTTATGGAGATAACACACATATTTATATATCTTGGCCTTGTATCATTCTTGAATATCCACAGGAAATTTACATTAAAAAAGTATAAAATTAAATTAATTATCCATTTCCTAAAAAGGCACCCTCTTCCAAACATGCTTACAGCTGGCTAAGATACCACTATATAAGTTCAGGTAAGACCATTTCATTCCCCTGATCAACAAATTTCACCAGTTCCCTATTAACCCTTGGATCAAATGTAAACTTCTTTTGGATTTGACCCCCTTCACAACATGGGTGGAACCAATGTTTCCAATGTCATGATTCTTCTTCATTTATTCCATTGTTCAGAAAAGTTGGCCTTCTTGCTCTTTCTCACACAATACTATCTCTAATAACCTTGCTTTTGTTAGGTTTTCATAGTCAATGTGCTTACGATGTTCTTATTCCTTGTCTCTGACTCTTAGAATTCCTAATTTTCACAAAGTTTACCTCAAATGCTACTTTCTGCACAAGGGCTTTCCTGCCCCCTCTGCTACTTGCTAGTGCCTTCCACTCTAAAAATTACCTTACATTTATTTTCAACAATTTTTTCTTCTACTTACTTTGCAAATTCCACATTGCCCCATTGGCTTACTTCCTCCATCTGTATTCACACTAGAAGTTTGGGTCCTCAAAAGGGTGACTGCTAAAGCTCTTTGACTTCTATGAGGAGAGTGAACACAGAATTATTGTACCATTGCAGAGATGCACAGATGTAGGGATACATGTGGTGAGGACAACTCACAACTCTCGAACCCTTGAAGTCTCTCCTCACAAAGGTTGACAGATGTGCTGAGTTGGAGGGTGGATCTGTTGAGAAGCTGAGCTGTTCTGGGAAAACTTCACAGGGCCATTGTGCTATAAGACTAGCCCATTGCTAAGCCAGACTGCTCCCCCATTGCAGATCAGGTGCATATCTGCTGGACTAGGTTGGATTGCTCTCTGTTAGTGGGCCGCTCCAATCCTGAGCTGACCCAGGGCAGTGGCAGTGAAGAGAGTCTTTCAGAAAGGCCTCATATCATTACTTGGGAATGTATGGAAGCCTCTTCAGTTCTCCCATGTCTGGGGTTTGAGGGTTTTCTTCCTTTCAGCCAACACATAATATAACTCCAGAGAGGTATATAGAGCCTCTCTTTTATCAACCAGCTCTGTCAAGCACCAGGTGTCTGTGCAGAGAGATAGTCATTCTTCCACTAGGATCTGAGTCCTTTTCTTAGAAACACACTTTCACTTAAAGACGTCACTCTAGTGTAGAATGATTAATGAGCAGTTTACTAAATCCTCATGCCTACAGGCCAAGCAATAACATAGTAAAGTGCGTTTTCTAATAATTACAAAACAATTCTTAGTCTCAGGCTTTCCCATGTATTAAATCCAAAATTCTCCTTTTTGTACAAATGAAACACTGGAACACAAAGCATTGAGACAGACTTTGTCCAGGGTAAGTGCCTCATTTCTGGAACCTGCTACCTTAGTGTTTTCTAGACGCACACTTCATATCTGTTTTTGTCCCTTTCACCAGCAAAATTACCAAACTGGCAGAGACTATTACATTTGAGTATTTGCATCATCAGCACCTTGGATAGTACCTGGTATGTACCTGATCAATGCTTTATGATTAAGTGATTGAAAAAGGAAATTAAATATTCATCAAAGTAGCAAAAATATTGAAAGAAGATTTCTCTAGGAAGATTTTAAGGGATGACAGGCATTTGAAGTAGAAGAAAAGGTATGACAAAGATATCATGGTGGAAAATTTCTAAATTCATGAATGAAAATGCTGGCTCAGGTGGGCTTATTGATAAGGGCAAGGAGAGACAGAGGAGAAGTTTTTAATAGATGATAATACATGTGAAATGACTCAGAAATGTTTAACTAAAGAATTTTGTTGAAGTCAGCAGAGCGAGAAATATGTGTCTTTCATATAATGACCCTCTTGGTATATCAGGCATTACCATTCCATGGGTGATTTGGGAGCAAAGATATATTAAAAACAAGAATTGGTGGGGGGATTCAGAAGGCTGGAGTTAAAGCACAGATAGAAGGAGGGCAGCTATTATGTGAAATGAAGGCTCTAAGTTCAGGAAAAAGAATCAAAACATGCTAAAATTTTAGGTCTCGTGCCCACAGGGCCTTCAGGTAGGAAAGGACCCCAACTGGAATCTAGGAAAATAGAATAAAAAAGTCAACCAAAGAAATAGAGGAAGAATGTGTCACAACTAGCTAGTGTATTGTAAGTTTGCTTTGGAATCCAGGTTGTCTATATCTGAGAGGAAGAGAGTAGCATGGGTGCTAAAGAAATGACTCCAACATTCTTGATACCCTCTCTAGGAACAAGGGATAAATTAGAGGGAGGCCAGACTGGATAAAGTTTGTTTGTTCAAATGTCTAAGAATCAATAAAAAGCTTCCTGAAATACAAAGTCAAAAGGTTAGTCCACAAGTCTAGAATCCCATATTGGAAGAAATGTGCGTGCCTGCAGAGGGAGATGACAGAAAGAAGGGGTCTCCTATATAGTTATGTGATGCTACATCTGGAATTAAGTGTATGGGAAATAGATTCAGAAGGGCTAAGACCGCTATAAGTTTTTAAAAACCAAATCCCTTGGGAGCCAAGATGGCAGCTGGAAAGGAGGGACTTGCGTGAGCTCCCTGCCAGGTCCCTCCAAAAACCTATAAATAATGGCTCTGAAAAAATTCTAGAACTGCAGAAGCCGCAGAATAGCAGAGGGAAGCAGGGCTCCAGCCTAGGACAGCCCGGATAGTCACTGGGTGAGGTCTATCGCGCACAGACCTGGGAAGAGGAGGGGAGCATAGACCAGCGTGGGCCACGTGGACCAACCAGACCAGGATCCAGGCAGAGAGGGCCCTAGCACCCTGAATCAGTAAGCTATGGCAGTTACCAGACTTCTCAACCCACAAACACCAAAGACAGCAGAGAAGAACTGCAGAACCCACGAAATAGTGGAGGGAAGCAGGGCTCCAGCTCAGGACAGCCTGAATGGTCTCTGGGTAAGGTCTATTGTGCATGGAGCTGGGAGTGGAGTGGAGAGGAGCAGAGCCCAGAGTGTGTGGTGGCAGGACCAACCAGGCTGGGAGCTAGACAGAGCGGGCCCTAGCGCCCTGAAGCAGTGAGCTGTGGCAATTACCAGACATCTCAACCCACAAACACCAAAGACAACAGAGAAGGTTAGTGGGAAAGGCCACAAGGGACAGAGTGAAAGAAGGAGCTCCCGTTCAGCCACCTCCCCAGGGGCAGCAGAGGTGGTGCAGCTACAGAACTACAGCGCAGTTGTTTCCAGCCCCAGGCCCACCTGGTGGGAGGAATTAAGTGGCAGATCAGAGCAGGAGTGCAGAGCCTGCTTAAGATCTGAGTCCATTCCCGGTTGGGTTTCTTGGGGAAGGAGGAGTGCTGGTGTGGCAGAGCTGGCTGCAATATCTCTGAAAACAACAGCGCATCCACTCAAGCTTGGAACAAAGTACTCTTTGCTCTACAAGCAGTCATAGCCAGCTGAAAAACTCAAGGGTCAAGTTAGTTGGCTGGGAACATGGCCAGGCAGAGAAAACACACTCAGATTCAGTCTCAGACTTTGGAATCTTTCTTTGTTGACAAAGACCAAAATGTACAGCCAGAAGAAGTCAACAAAGTCAAAGAGCCTACATCAAAAGCCTCCAAGAAAAACATGAACTGGTCTCAGGCCATGGAAGAGCTCAAAAAGGATTTGGAAAAGCAAGTTAGAGAAGTAGAGGAAAAATTGGGAAGAGAAATGAAAATGATGTGAGAAAACCATGAAAAACAAATCAATGACATGCTAAAGGAGAACCAAAAAAAAAAAAATACTGAAAAAAATACTGAAGAAAACAACACCTTAAAAAGTAGACTAACTCAAATGGCAAAAGAGCTCCAAAAAGCCAATGAGGAGAAGAATGCCTTGAAAGGCAGAATTAGCCAAATGGAAAAGGTGGTCCAAAAGACCACTGAAGAAAATACTACCTTAAAAATTAGACTGGAGCAAGTGGAAGCTAGTGACTTGATGAGAAATCAAGATATTATAAAACAGAACCAAAGGAATTAAAAAGTGGAAGACAATGTGAAATATCTCATTGGAAAAACCACTGACCTGGAAAATAGATCCAGGAGAGATAATTTAAAAATTATTGGACTATCTGAAAGCCATGATCAAAAAAGAGCCTTGATATCATCTTTCAAGAAATTACCAAAGAGAACTGCTGTAATATTCTAGAGCCAGAGGGTAAAATAGCAATTGAAAGAATCCATAGATTGCCTCCTCAAAAAGTTCCCAAAAAGAAAACTAGGAATATTGCCACCAAATTCCAGAGCTCCAAGATAAAGGAGAAAATACTGTAAGCAGCCAGAAAGAAACAATGTGAGTACTGTGGAAACACAATCAGAATAATACAACCTCTAGCAGCTTCTACATTAAGGGATTGAAGGGCTTGGAATATGATATTCCGGAGGTCAGCGGAGCTAGGATTAAAAACAAGATTCGCCTACCCAGCAAAACTGAGTATCATGCTCCAAGGCAAAATATGGATTTTCAATAAAATAGAGGACTTTCAAGCTTTCTCAGTAAAAAGACCAGAGCTGAATAGAAAATTTGACTTTCAAACAAGAATCAAGAGAAGCAAGAAAAGGTAAACAAGAAAGAGAAATCACAAGAGACTTACTAAAGTTGAACTGTTTTGTTTACATTCTTACATGGAAGGAGGATGTGTATGATTCATGAGACTTCAGTATTAAGGTAGCTGAGGGGAATATGCATATGTGTGTATGTGTGTGTGTGTGTATAATACGTGTGTGTGTATGTATGTATATACGTATGTGTGTGTATATATATGTATATATAGACAGAGGGAGCAGTGTGAGTTGAACATGAAGGGATGATATAAAAAAAATCAAATTAAGGGATGAGAGAGGAATATATTGAGAGACAGAGAAAGGGACGAATAGAAGGGGATAAATTATCTTGCATAAAAGTGGCAAGAAAAAGCAGTTCTGTAGGAAGGGAGGAGTGGGCAGGTGAGGGGGAATGAGTGAATCTTGCTCTCATCAGATCTGACCTGAGGAGGGAATACCATAGACACTCAATTGGGTATCTTACCCCACAGGAAAGAAGGAGGAAGAAGATAAAAAAGGAGGGATGATAGAAGGGAGGTCAGATAGGGGGAGGAGGTAATCAAAAACAAACACTTTTGAAAAGGGACAGGGTCAAGGGAGAAAATTCAATAAAGGGGGACAGGTTAGGAAGGAACAAACTATAGTTAGTCTTTCACAACATGAGTATTGTGGAAAGGTTTTACATAATGATACGCATGTGGCCTATGTTGAATTGCTTGCCTTCTTAGGGAGGGAGGGTGGGGAGGGAAGAGGGGAGAGAATTTGGAACTCAAAGTTTTAAAAACAGATGTTCAAAAAAAAAAAGAAAAGTTTTTTCATGCAACTAGGAAATAAGATACACAGACAATGGGGCATAGAAATTTATCTTGCCCTACAAAAAAGGAAGGGAAAAGAGGATGGGAGGGGCATGGGGTGACAGAAGGGAGGGTTGACTGGGCAATGGGGCAACCAGAATATAGGCCATCTTGGAGTGGGCGGGAGGGTAGAAATGGGGATAAAATACGCAATTCAAACTGTTGTGAAAATCACTGCTGAAAACTAAATATATTAAATAAATAAAATTAAATTTAAAAAAAACAAATTCCTCACAATTACAGACATACAGTATCTGTGATGACTAACTTTGATAGACTTGGGTCTTCTCAGCAATACAAGGTTCAAAGACCATACCAAAAGAGTCATGATGGAAAAAGTTATCCACATCCAGAAAAAGAATCACAGAGTCTGAATGCAGATTGAAGCAAGCTATTTGCTCTCTTTTTTCTTTTCCTTTTTCTTCTTTATTGTTTTGTTCTTTTTTCTTTCTCATGATTCATTTCATTGGTTATAATGCTTTTTTACAACTTGACCATTGTGGAAATAGGTTTAATGTGAAGGTATATGTAAAACCTATATCAGATTACAGGCCATCTTGGGAGGATGGGGGGAGGTGACGGAAGGGGAGAAAATTTGGAACTCAAAAACTTGTAGAACTGAGTGTTGTAAACCAAAAATAAAAATAAATTTAAAAAAAATCCAAATCCCTTTAAATAAAAAACTAGAATAACATCTAGTCCTGAAAAACCTAGAATGGTTGCACCTGCAGAAAAGACCCAGGAAAATTGGTTAGGAGAGGTAATGACTATGGAATGCTGGGTCATCAAAAAGAAATAGTGAAATGATGAATAAGCATTGCTTTTTTTCTATGTGCAGGTATAAACAGTATGAAATTTACTAAAAATGGACTTGAAAACGCAAAATTATATCGAATTAAAGTAGGAGAAATTAGGGTAGAGGAATCATAGTGGCAATTGACAGCAAAAAATGGGGGAGACAGTGGAGGCATGGGTAGTCTGAGCTACAAGCACAGAGAGAAGGGCCTTGGAAGTCACCTAATTTCACAGATGAAGAAACTAGGGCCCCCGGAGGTAAAGAAATGGGCCCAAAGTCCCAAAAGTAGCAAAGTACATAGACCTTCTGACACTAGGTCCAGTGTTCCATCCACTGTAGCACACAGCCTTCCTCAGTATATAATATGAGTCAGAAAAAAAAATCTATTGAAATCCAATACTTCCCCTTCTTTCAACCATTTTAATGCAAACCTCTGCAGGTTTTGTGTAACATTAGAAGCCAATTAAGAACCAGAAGATTAGAACATCTGGTTGTTTGATGGTGAAAGACTTTCATCCAGACCCTTGAGAAGTATTCTCTTGGCGTTGGGAGCAGGAAGAAGATAAAACCCTGATCTTGCTCAAGCTTGGTTTTAGTTTCCTTCCTTCACGTCCTTGGTGAGAAGAGAACCTCTTGAACTTTTAAGGATATAAAACATATAGGGACTTCCCATAAGCATCTTGGCAACATTATTGGAATAAGTGATGGCAGTGTCTGACTCATGACTCAAGGATATGACATGATAAAGAAAGTCAGCTTCAAGGCTCTATAAGGAGCCCAGCAGAAAAACCACACACCACTTGAGGAGAAAATCTTGGACTCTCTAAGAAGGCCTTTCAAAGATGTGAGGTCCCCCTTGGCCAGGTGTGTATACTTGAGCCCATTTCCTATCTATGTCCTTTTAGGAAAATATGCCACAGGTGTCAGAGAGGGAGGTTCCACATTGACAATTCGTGTTATACTACCCTTTCCCAAAAGCAAACAAAGTCTGACTGAGTATTGATATTAACCAATAATCATGAGACAAGCCCAGTAGGGGTACATGAACTGTTATTATTACAAAAGCTCACTCCAAATCCTCAGGCCTACAGCTAGAATGTGTGGGAATAAGAGGTAGCCAAGACCAAGAGACCCGGTCTGCTAGGACAAGTGGGGGTTCAATGAGTAGGGCCAGAGCATGGGAGACAAATACATAAATAACAGACTGGGAATACTAAAGGAAACTTTGAGCTTCTGTTATGTACAAATGAGTGGTTTTTATCAGTATTTTCAATTTAATGTGATAGTAATAAACTGTCCTGTTTACCTATGTCCTTTTATGGACTCCTCTTTGCTACTAAAAAAAGTTCTTAATTAGCATGATTATATTTTGAAATTTGGGAAATTTTTTTGTTGTTACACAGATACCTACATAATATAATTTCTTTTGCCTTTTGGCCTGCAAATTCTAAAATATTTACTATCTGGTCCTTCATACAAAAAGTTTGCTGACTCTTGCTCTAGGTATCCAAGACTTAGCTTTTGTTGCATGAAATGTTTCTTAATTAATTAAACCCAAAATTCCAAGGAAAAACAGTGCTTGTATGAAACTTATACTGCAGTAAAATCAATTGAATGACAATTAACATTATTTGAAGCACAGGTAATATCAAGCAGCTTCATACATCTCCTAATGATTTCAAAAGTGAAAAAAGAAGCCAAATCTCCATTCTCACACAAGTTTGCAATAAAGATATTTTTTAACCTCCAACTATGGTTCCAGTAGCAAACATGGCTTCTACCCTTTATTCAAGTGCAAAAGAAACTCTCATATTCTAGATACCATTTAATTGTGCACATGAAGAGGTATCACTTTCATATCACTGTCAAAGGATATGAAGTTAACCTGGCATCATCTGTTCTTGATGAAAAAAGGGTGGCCATTTACAATCATTGTGTAACTTCCCTGGCGTCCACCAAACATCTTTTTCTTGGTCTGTTATTAAAATTTTCCAAAAAGTGACATAAAGCTCATCAGCCTTTATTTTACAGACTCTATTTTTTTCTCTTTTTGAAGTTTTACTTTGTAATGATTTGAGGCTAATGGCACCATAATACATCAGGAAATAATGAAAGACAGTCAAAATTTCAAAATAAAAATCAAGGGAAGTGGAAGTAGGAGCTTGGGCAATCAGGAAATGTCAGGAGACCTTTCTCTTCTTGATTTCCATTATACTGGTCTCTTCTGGTTCTCCTGCTACATGCCTGGCCATTTAATCTCAATCTCCACATATCTCCAGGCTCTTTTCTTGGCCCTTTTGTATTTCCACTCCCTTCCACATCACATGACCTGCCATAACACTCTCTAACTACTTGATCTCAGCACCAATGCTTTGAATGACTGTTTCTAAGCAGAAGACTCCCACAACAATATGAACAGAATTTATCACTTCTGAAAGCAAGGTTCACATGGCCAACTGCTTATAAGTGATTTCTCAACCTGGAGGTTCTGTTGGCATTGAAGATTAAACATGTCCTCAATGTGACTAATTTTTTCCCATAAAATTGACCCTTCCTCCCAACTTACCTATTTCTCTTGACAGTATCCAAGAGGTGCACTTCACTAGGAGGCACTTCCATTTACTCTGACACCCACATCTTTATATTTGACTTTCATTCTGACTTATGACCTATATCCAATTGATTATGATCAACTTGTGTAGATTCTGTTTTCACTTCTCCCACATGTATTCTATCTTGCCTCCTCACTTGTCCACTGACCCAAGTAAGACTCTCATCCCCTCTTGCTTACACTATTCTAATACGCTAGTGAGACAGGCATCCAAATTACCTAATACATCAAGTCACTCTAACGAAAAGAGTAGCTGAAATGTGACAGGCAAGTCAAGCTACCACCAAAATGCCTTGGAAACTAATGGTGATAGCCCAGAACTGCTACACTAGAGCCTTTGTGATTGACCCTTTCATGTCAGTGACTCCTGCACCTAAACCATGGGTGGGGAATCTGTAGCCTGGAGTCCACATGTGCCCCTCAAGGCTCTTGGATGCAGCCCTTGGAGTGACTCCAAGTTTTACAGAACAAATCCTATTATTAAGGTCTGTGAAGTGTTGGTTCTGTCGAGGAGACCCACGTGAGGACCTAGCGGACTGCAGGTGTCCTTGAGTCCACAGGTTCCCTGCCCTTGCTCTAGATCATTGACTCTGCTTTGAAACCAGGCCAAGCAGTCATCCTTTCAATGCGGAGTAATCACTGTGGAGGAGGGATCCACCTTCTTCAGCCCCACCATTACCAGTCACTAAATACCTGACTCTGGCAGGCAGGTAAACCCAAGATTGCTGGGACTGGCAGCCCAGCCTTGCAGACTGTTCCTACTTCCATCCCAGCCTCCCCCACTCACAGACAGGGAAAGAACTCCTGGCAACGGCTTCTGTAGGTACTGAAGACAGAACTACTAAAGACTAGAAAAGTCCTACCAACAGAGCCCTGGGAACTATCCAATGGTTCAGTATCAGAAAACATATGTTTCTTATCAGTGGAATTGGCATTGAATGTGCTGCATTACCATCAGTTTGGTTACTGTGCGGTAAAGACCACAAAGCCTTTCCAACTGACATGCAGCTGACATTTCATACTCTGGCCTATCTCCATAACACTGAGAATATAGCAGGTACTTAATAAATGATATTTTTATCCAAAGGCCTCCAAGTTCAATTTCCTACTTCGAGTGTCTCTCCTTTGAAATGAAGACTCTGCACAACTAACAACTTGAAATTCCTGTGGCAGAGTTATGACCATGTCATTGCTCTTCTCCAAAGTCTGCAGGGGTTCCCTATCGCATCCCTAACGTGGCTCTTCCATGCCTCCACAGCTGGCTCCAACCTAATTATCCAGATTTAGTGTGTGTTAGTCCTCATTCAAAACTTTGCATTCTTGAAAAACTCACCTGCTGGCTATATTATTTCATAACTCTTAGTTTTTGCCCATACCTGGAATTCATGACCAAAGTCTCTTCCAATCATAATCTATTACTTCCTTCAAGGTCCTGCTCAGGGGGTCTCTCCTACTTGAAACTTTTTTGGGGTCCCCCAATTACTAGTGTTTTCTCTGTCCTCAAATTCCCTTGTACTTATCTCTGAATTTGTTGCATTCTTCTAGGAGAACATATCCTCCTGAAGGACAAGAGCTACTTCCTTTCAAGAAGAGATGGTTTCATTCACCATATGTTTCTCTCCTGTATCTGGCACAGTGCCTGGCACATAGTAGGCAATAAAGAAATTCTCATTAATGAATGATTTACTTTTACCTTTGTATCCCCAGAGCATTAAAAAAGGTAAAGATTTGGTCCTATTGTTGAAGTTCTTCTGCTGCTACCAAAGTTTTAACAAAATGACCAATGCTTGCCTGACATCATTGCTAATGGTGATATCACTCATAGAGCCCTTGAGTCACATCATCCATGACCTAGGATGCTAAAACACCATGAGTCCTGATTCAATTGTTTATTTGAAGCCTTTGTGTCTCTCCCCCAAAACCCAAGCAGCTAGAATCCAAATCCCAAATTCAGTCCTCTTACCTGTGAGAACGACGCAGCCACGTTCTTCAAATTCAATTGCAAGAGGTTGCCAATAAGGGGAAGAGGAGTAGGACCTGGTGGGAGTTTCCCCCTTTTGAGTCCTTGCATCCATAGAGACAAAATCAGGAAAACGACAAAAGCCAGGAGGGCAGTCGTGCTGAGGCCCCAAGGATCCATTGCCCTGAGAGATGGTCCTACAGCTCTCAGAGGTACCAGATCTGTCACCACACTTTTATAATCACTGGTAGATAACAGGGGTTGGGAACACTCAGCCAATAAACAGATAGTCCTTGTAAGCAAACAGGATAAGTTTTCCATTAACTAAGCTAAACTGTGCTTAATTGATTTCTTAACCTTGCTTATTCTTTCTCCACCATGAAAAACATTCTTCTTGAGAGAGAAGATGTCAACAAAATAGGCATTGACATGCCCTGCCTTCTTTCTGACCTCTTTAAGTAGTGGTCCACTTACCTGAGGGGCCCTCGTCACATCTATCCCTTTCTTCTTCTTCTTCTTACTTAAACCTTTGGTGTCCCCAACATTTTTACTTCCTTCAATATTTTCTAAGCTTTAGTCTTTCTAATCCTGATCTGTCAGGTTGACACCTTTCTTTGTATAACTCCTTGATGATACTCATCCTCCAATCATCCTTTGTACATGTGCTTATATACTAAAGACACCTCAAGAAGAGCATGAACCCATCTCTCCACAAACCTGCACCATTCTAGACAACAGATCTCAGATTGAGACTGTAGCCAAAGGTAGTTTTTTTTTCTAATCTTCCTCATTGGATTGGTGTAGAACACATTTCTCCGTTCATACTGACCTGCATTTCATGTCAGATTCAACACTCTGAAAATCATATCAGAAAGTATGTCTTGCCCCATGTTTGACTTGCCCACAGATCTTCAAAGCTTCAAAGATAGCCTAATGTGCTATCAATGGTCAACACATGGAGAGCACATCACAATGAACTGTGCACACCTGGGTAGGGTCTCAGCTAGTCGCCATTCACTTATCACCCTCTCTTCTTTTCATAGAAAGTCCATCACCTGCCAAGTTTGTCTAAATGTGCTGTTCCACCAAAGTTTCTTGCTGTGTTGGAACAAAGGAGATTCTGAGAGTTTCAGAAAGAGCATAAAAAGATAAATAAATAAGGACAGTGAAAGCTATATTTTTTTCTGTGAAGCCAGCTGTTAAACATTTACCAGCTCACCCCTATATCATGCCCCTGTGGAGGATTTTCGAGAGTACTCAAAGGAGAGCTGCCTGTTCTGCAAAAGTATGACTGACTTACCTTTTCCTTTGTTAAAATGAGTTCTTTCATTGATACAATCACAGAACCCTCGTTATATGTAATAATAATGATAATAATAATTTTTTGTGATGCTTTCTATGTCCCAGGTACTGTGCTAAAAGCTTTAAAATTATCTTATTTAATCCTCACAACAATATGAGTAAGTAGATGCTATTAATATCCCCATTTCACAGATGAGGACACTAAGACATGGTAGTTGAGTGACTAGAGAATAATAGCATAAATACCAGCCTGGCTCTACCCCCTGTTAATATTCTGACCTTGGTCAAGTCACTTCTTATCCCTAGACTTCAGTTTCTTTCCCTGATTACTGACAGGGTTAGACTAGAAGACCTAGTTCTCAAACTCTTATGATGTGATTTCCCCCACCAGTCAGATCTTCTCCATCCAGTTAAAACGTTATGAAATTTGAGCACAGAGATATGAAGAGATTTACACAAGACCACAAACTCAATGAGTGTCTGGCAGAACTCATAGCCTTCCTAAACTATGAACTCGCTCAAACTAAGATGAACTTCTTTGTTTATAGGAGACGTGGAACCTGGTGATCACTCATGTACTCTTTTGAACGTAGCATGAACTTTGGAGCAAATTTATGTTTCTTTTTTTTCATCTTCTAGTATTTTTTTGATTTATTTTTCGTTTTCATCATTCACTTAAATAAGATTTTGAGTTCCAAATTTTCTCCCTCTCCCTCCCTTCTCCCCTCCCTAACATGGCATACAATATGATATAAGCAATATTTACACATTCATATTAAACATATTTTTACATTAGTCATGTTGTAAAGAAGAATTAGAACCAATTGGAAGGACCATGAGAAAGAAGAAACAAAACAGAACAAAAAAGAGCAAATAGTATGTTTCAATCTGCATTCAGACTCCATAGTTCTTTTCCTGGATATCTATGGCATTTTCCATCATGACTCTTTTGGAGATATCTTAAATCCTTCATTGGTAAGAACAGCTAAGTGTACTAAAGTTAGTCATCACACAAATCTTGCTATTTCTGTGTACGATGTTAGCTTGGTTCTACTCACTTCACTCAGCATCAGCTCATGTAAGTCCAGGTTTTTCTGAAATCTGCCTTCTCATCATTTCTTACCAAACAATACTATTCCATTACTTTCAAATACCATAACTTGCTCAGCCATTCCCAAATTGATGGGCATCACCTCAATTTCCAATTCTTGGCCACCGTAAAAAGAACTGCTATAAATATTTTGTACATGTGTGTCCATTTCCCATTTTTATGATCTCTTTTGGGACACAGACCTGGAAGTGTCTGGGTGCTGGGTCAAAGGGTATTCACAGTTTTTTTTAAATATATTAACCTCCTTTTATTTAATTTATTTAACATTTTTAGTTTTCAGCATTGAAGATATTATTTTCTTCATTATTTTTTGGGGTCTCCTTTACCAAGTCATTGAATTGTTTTTCATGGTTTTCTTGCATCACTCTCATTTCTCTTCTGAATTTTTCCTCTACTTCTCTAAATTGCTTTTCCAAATTCTTTTTGAGCTCTTCCATGGCCTGAGACAAGTTCATGTTTTTCTTGGAGGCTTTTGATGTAAGTTCTTTGACTTTGTTGACTTCTTCTGGTTGTATGTTTTGATCTACTTTGTCACCAAAGAAAGATTCCAAAGTCTGAGTTTGGATCTGAGTCCGTTTTCGCTACCTGGCCCTTGAGTTTTTTGGCTGGGTATGACTGTTTGTAGAGTATAGAGTACTTTGTCCCATGTTTGAGGGGCTGCGCTGTTTTTTTCAGAGCTTTTTCTACACAGCAAGCTCTGCCACACCAGCGCTACTCCTTCACCAAGAACAGCCAGCCCAGACCGGACTCAGATCTAAACTAGTTCTGCACTCCCGCTCATATCTGCCATTTAATTCCTCCCACCATGTGGGCCTGGGGAATGAAGCAATTGCAGCTGTAGCTCTGTAAGCAGCCTCAGAGCTGCATCACCTCCGCTGCCCCTGGGGAGGTGGCCAAACAGCGTACTCCTTTCACTCTATCTCAGCAGGCTTTTCCCACTAACCTTCTCTGTTGTCTTTGGTGTTTGTGGGTTGAGAAGTCTGGTAACTGCCACAGCTCACTGATTCAGGCCACTAGGGCCTGTTCCGCCTGGCTCCCGGTCTGGTTGGTCCAGGCGCTGCTCACACTGGGCTCTGCTCCACTCTGCTGCCAGTTCCATGCGATAGACCTTACCTTGCAAACATCCAGGCAGTCCTGGGCTGGAGCCCTGCTTCCCTCTGGTATTTCATGCTTCTACAATTCTAGAATTTGTTCAGAGCCATTGTTATAGGTGTTTGGAGGCACCTGTGTGGGGAGCTCATGCAAGTCCCTGCTTTCCAGCCTCCATCTTGGCTCCACCCCTGCCCCGCCCAGGTATGCACAGTTTTATAGCCCTTTGGATATAGCTCCAAATTTCTCTCCAGAATAGTTGGATCAATGCACAACTCCACCAATGATGTATTAGCGTTCCAATTTTCCCACATCTTCTCCAACATTTCTCATTTTTTTGATTTGTAATGCTAACCAGTCTGATAGGTGTAATGTGGTATCTCAGAGTTGTTTTGATTTGCATTTCTCTAATTCATATAGATTTAGAGCATTTTTTATATGACTAGATAGCTTTAATTTCTTCATCTGAAAACTTGTATTCCTATAAATTTGACTCAGTTCTCTATATATTTTAGAAATGAGGCCATTATCAGAGACACTGGTTGTAAAAAATGTTTCCCAGCTTTCTGCTTCATTTCTAATCTCAGTTCCCTTGGCTTTGTTTGCTTAAAAGCTGTCCTAATTAATGTAATCAGAATTATCCATTTGGCATTTCATAATATTCTCTATCTGTGGTTTGGTCATAAATTCCTCCATTCTCCATACATCTGACAGGTTCCTCACTCTCCTAGTTTACTTATAGTCTCAGCCTTTATATCTAAATCATGTACTGATTTTGACTTCATCTTGGTATACTTTGTAAGACATTGGTCTATGCCTAGTTTCTGCTATATTATTTTCCAGCTTTCCCAGCAGTTTTTGATAAATAGTATGTGCTTATCCCAGAAGCTGGAGTTTTGGGGTCTATCAAACAATAGATTGCTATAGTCATTGACTACTGTGTCTTGTGTACCTAAACTATTCCACTGATCCACCTCTCTATTTCTTAATCAGGGCCAAGGATTTTTGATGACTACTGCTTTATAAAAACACAATTTTAGATCTGGTATGGCTAGGCCTCCTCCCCTTACACTTGTTTTCATTAATTCCCTTGGTATTCTGGACCTTTTGCTCTGTGTTGGTAACCAAAAATGGGCTCCTTAGCACTTAGTCAACAAGTGCCCTTGAATATTTTGGCTTTTTCCCTTGAACTAACTGAATGCTGTTTGTATGTTGAATTGGAGTAAGCTTGTCGGCCCCTTCACCTTGCTTCCCTTGCTTAAGCAGATCAAAAGAACCTGTGCTTTCCCAGTCAACCCCTTCACCTTGCTTAAGCAGATCGAAAGAACCTGTGCTTTCCCCAGCATACCTTACACCCCCGCAGAAGCCGGATGGTTAAAAACAGCTTTCGTTGGAGCCAGAGGCTGCTACAGCTACAGCTACAGCCACAGCCGAAGCTGAAGCAGAAGCAGGAGCTGCCGGTAGCAGAGCTGACCTACATGAGGATTGAGGAGTGCTGAACAAGGACTTGAGGCCAGTGGGTAATCTTTATACCATAGAGGGGAAGCATGCATATGATTTTGCTTTATACCATCATGCTTCTCTGTGGCCTCCTGGTTACTCTTGTGAGGCGGACTTCTTGGACCTGGAAACTTTTGATCAAAATATCAAAATGGGGATGCTCGTTTGTGGGTTGGTTACTGTGGAGCCTAAATATATGCTTTGATTCTTCTGCCTCCTACTTTGAAGATTCCTTATATCTTGCGGTCCCGAACCTTTCAGACATATATATGATCCTCTTTGAAATTATAAATTCTGCCCTCCTAATACATGTTCTTCCAGATCAATTTAATATTGTTTCTAGCTCTATAAAATATTTTTGGTAGTCTTGTATGGCACTGAATCGGTAAATTAATCTAGGTAGAATTCTCATTTTTTATTATATTAACTCAGTCTACTCTTGAGCAGCTGACATTTGTCATTTATTTAGATATGACTTTATTTGTGTGAAAAGTGTTTTGTGATTGTGTTCACATAGTTCCTGTGTCAGGTTACATTCTTTAAAACTTATCTCCTTACCTAATCCAGAAGTGCTATTGTTTCATTCCCACTAATTTTTTTTCACACAGACGGAAGATACATGGTGCAAGGGCAAGAAAAGAGATGTGGATTTGGGAGGGAGGGAGCTTTTAATCAATCTTGTGATCAATTTCTATGCTGAAGTTCAGTTTGGAGGTAATAATGAAAAGAACATCATTATCAGACCTTTACAAACCTTTACACTCATACACAGCCATAATTACAGAATAGTGTAGTGTAAAGCACAATTTGGGTGACCCTTTGTCTACTCTGACAATCACAAGTTTCCTGTGAGGCCAGCCATGCACATAATGAGGTGGCTTGGTATTCTGGGAAGGGACCTAGACTTGGAATCGGAGGAAATGGTTTCAAATGCAAGCTCTACTGATGACTCCCTATGTGACCTTGGTCGAGTCACTTGTCCTACCTAGGGCTTCAGTTTATCAAATGCAGCCAATACCCTCATTGACTTCCAAGTCCCCTTCAACTCTACATCTATGATCCTATGACTCTCTTTAGCACTTTATGATTCACCAAGCTCTTTACAGACATTGCTTCCTTTAATTCTCGTGAGAATTCTGTAAGGTGAGTGGGGCAAGCATTACTCAAATCCTTTTCCAAATGCAAAAACCTAAGCCCTGAGTGATTCACTGTTTTGTGTTAGTCTCTTGGCTTCAAGTATTTTTCTTGTGAAGAACATATGTTAGGATTCTGAATCTTGATCCACTCTGCTATCCATTCCCATTTTATGGGAGAGTTTATCCCATTCACATCCACAGTTATGATTACTGACTGTGTATTTCCCTTCATCCTATTCTTCTTACACTTTGTCTTCTCTCCTTTCACCCTTTCACTCTTCACCAATGGTTTCCTTCTGCCCACCACCTCCCCTGATCTGCCCTCGTTTCTGTCAGTCCCTACCCCATCCCTTTACTTGATCTCCTCCCCTCCTATTTTCCTGTCAGGTAAGACAGATTTCTATATTCAACAGATTGTGTGTATAATTCTCTCTTTGAGCCAATACTGATGAGAGTAATGTTCAAGTGATGCTCCTCTCCCACCTTCCCATTTTCCACTCCACTGTAATAGGTCCTTAGTGCCTCTTCACGTAAAAGTTTACCACATTCCTCCTCTCCCTTCCCTCTACACTGATGGCATTCCTCTTTCTCATCCCTTAAATTTTTCATGCCATTCCCTCCAACTCACCTTATGCCCATACCCTGTCTCTATGTATATTCCTTCCAGCTGTACTATTAGTGATAAAATTTTCAGGAATTACAAGTATCATCTTCCCCTGTAGGAATGCAAAGAGTCCAGCTCCCTTGAATCTCTTATGCTTCCTTTCCCCCTTTTGCCTCCTTATGCATGTCTTGGGTCTTGAAATTGGAAGTCTGTTTTTTTGGTTTACTTCTGGTCTTCTTACGAAAGCTTGAAATCCCTTTATTTTGGGGAATGACCATTGTTTCTCTTGACATACTATGCTTACTTTTGCTAGGTAAGTGATTCTTGGGTGTAGCTCTATCTCCTTTGCTGCCTGGAATATCATGTTCCATGACCTATGATCCTTTAATACTGTAACTACCAAGTCCTGTGTAATCCTGATTGTGCCTCCTCAATATTTGAATTATTTCTTGTTTGCCACTTGTAGTATATTTTTTTTGATGGCCTGAGAGTTCTGAAATTTGGATATTAAGTTCCTTGGAGGTTTTGTTTTGGGATCTCTTTCCTGAGGTGATCAGTGGATTCCTTCAATGCCTATTTTGCCCTCTCATTCCAGGACATCAGGGCACTCTTCCTTGATAATTTCTTGAAAGATGCTGTCCAGGTCCTCCTTTTCATTTCAGGGAGTCCAGTGATTCTGATATTGTTTTCCAGGTCAGTTTTTTTCCCCATAGGAAACTGTACATTTTGTTCCATTTTTTTTCATTCTTTTGATTTTATTTGATTGATTCTTGTTGTCTCATAGCATCATTAGCTTCCACTTGCCCAATTCTGACTTTTAAGGATTTGTGTTCCTCAATCAGCTTTTGTACTTTCTTTTCCATTTGGCCAATTGTACGTTTTAAGCATTTGTTCTCTTTTTCCAAACTGTTGATTCTGTTTTCATAGTACTCTTGCACCACTCTGAGCTCTTTTCCCCATTTTTCTTCTACCTCTCTTATATGATTTCTAATCATCTTTTTGAGGTCTTCCATAAGTTTTCTTTTGGCTCGAGAACACTTTTCATTTTCCTTCGGGGTTGTGCCCACATGTGTTTTGACACTGTTGTCCTCTTATGAGTTTGTGTCTTGGTCTTCCCTGTCACCATGATAACTTTCTATGGTCAGGTTCTTTTTGTTGTTTTTTGATCATCTTTGTTTTTTGGGCAGGGGGGCAGAAGACTTTTTTCTTTCTTTCAAAATTGATCTCTGCTTCAAGGTTGAAAGTGTCTCTGGAGGCAGCTAGGTGGCACACTGAGTAGAGCACCTACCCGGGAGTCAGGAATTCCTGAGTTCATGGCCATTTAGATTGTAATAACAAGGATCCTGGAGACATGGAGATAGAATGGTATTCAGGGTGGCACTTTTTTACTGTTTTCTCTTTTGGAATACTGAGGCAATCAAGTGCCTTTAGTGAGTCTTGCCTTTGTTTGAATTGAGAGTCATTTATTGGAAACAATGTATATGAGGTGGTGCTAGTGATTAAAGATCTTTTCCCACACCCTTTTGCTAGATAGGCACTGAGCCCTCAAGATCCTGAACAGGGTGTATGTGCTGTGAGGTGGGTGTTTTGCTTTTGAGGGTACACTCATTGGCAGAGTGTTGGTGATGAGACTCTGGATAGCCATCGAGGCCCTCCTGGCTTTGAAAAGCCCGGATGTTGGTGCTTCTCTCTCCCTCTGGTAACTATGTATGTAATTTCTTGATCAGACAAAGGCCTGTCCATTGATCTGTTTATATTTTCTGTTTCTAATTTCTGTTTGTATTTGCTCTGAAGTTCAGGGTGTTGACTTTTTCCCTTGAACTAAGTGAATGATATATGTATGTTTAATTAAAGTGAGATTGTTAATGCCTTAAAGTTGTTTTCCTTAGAAAAGAAGATAAAAGCAACTGTGCTAGAAGCCCTCTTGTGTACTCTTGTTGTTGGTTTTACACCTCCACAGCAGCTACTAGCAACATGATTGTTACAGGCTATTTACCTGGTGCTACATTGATGTTGCCCTGAGACCCAAGGGGGATCTTCATATATGGTTCTGTGTGGAGGCGGTGTGCTGGAGGTGGCTGCTGGAGGCTGTAGGGGTCTGGCACCTTACTTGTTGCTGAGCAGAGCTCCTAGTAGTTGTATCTGGCATATGTTGAGGTCTAGTGGGCTTTTTCTGCATTTCCTCAGGGACAAACTGAAGCCTGTGCAGTTCTGGCCACCTGAGGGTGCCTATTTTTCCTGGGCTATGCTGAAGTAATGTAGGTCTGGCCTACTTTCTCTATGCATAAGAGGATGCTTGTTTGCCTTGGGCTACACTGATGCAAGTGGAAGTCTGGCCAGTGAAAGATTCCTGCCTGCCTAGAGCCAAGCTGGAGCCTGGGGAGTCCCAGCTGCTTGAGAATGCTGACCCAACCCCCTGGGCTGGGAGCTGTGCTGAAGCACATGGAGATCCAGCCACTGGAAGATGCCTATTTGCCTAGAGCTACACTGTAGTATGGGGTGCCTCTCCAAGCTGAATTCTGCTAGTTCCCCTGATTATGCTGAGGCACATGAGGGAACCTGGTGGTGATGTTTGCCGTCTCCATCATATTGGGGCTCAGAATCTCCTGCTGGTTTGCTGAGGGGGCTTTCTGACATTTTTCCTATCCTGGAATGAGCTCCCCTTTTTACTGGAGGGAAACATACATTTCATGCTTATTCTCCAAATCTCCTGGGATAAGAAACCACTCCACCCCTCTTTCTTCTGGCTCCCCTTTTCCAGGATTTGTTTTTGGGTGCTATTTTATGGTTATTTGGAGGTGAATATTGGAGAGCAACAGTGATTTACTGCTTACTCGGCCATCTTGGCTCCCAAATGTCCCTGGCACTCCCATTCCAGAATATTCTTCTTGAGATAGAAGATGGAAGCAAAATAAGCATTGACATACTCTGCCTTCTTTCTGTCCTCTTTGAGTAGTTTCCCACTTACCTTAGGAGTTCTACCCATTATCTACCCCTTTCTCTTTGTTGCTTGAACCTTTGATGCCAGCAACATTTTGACACCCTTGAATGTCTTCTGAGTTTTAGTCTTCCTGACTCTGATCTATCAGGTTAGTGCTTTTTCTTGTATCAGTCCTTGAAAATACCTTCCAACCACTATTGGTATATGCCCTCATCTACTAATGACACCTCAAGTAGGGCCTTGAACCCATGTTGGTCACAGACATCCATGGATTACCTGCCCCCTTCTAGTTTGGAGAACAATCACACATCTCAGATTGGGACTGTAGCCATAGGTCCTTTTATTCTTTCTAGTTTTCCTCCTCAGATTGATATGGAATATATCACTCTGTTCATACTGGCTTCTGCTTCCATATCAGGTACAATACTCTAAGCATCACATCAGAATGTATGCCCTGCCCCATGTTTGACTTGCCCACAGATCTTTAAAGTTTCAAAGATAACCTAATGTGCCTTTAATGCTCAGCACAGAGGAAGCACTTAAAGAACTGTGCAGAGCTGAGTAAGGTCTCCCCTAGTCACCATTCATTTCTCACCCTCCCTTCCATTCACAGAAAGTCCGTCACAAAGTTTGCTCTTTCACCAAAGCTTCTTGCTCTGTTGCAACAAAGTTGATTTTGAGAGTTTCAGAAAGAAGATAAAAAAAGATAAAGAAATAAGGTTCTTGCCCAACGGTGTGTTAGAGCTGGCTTAGGCCATCTCAAGAGAACTGGTTGTTAAATTCTAAGTGTGACCATTTACATCTTAGATATCTGATTAATACCACAAATCAGGGATTGATTTATTGTTTTATTTCCAGACATTAAAAAGTGATGAAGAAAATGTTAATAGCACAGATTCAACTTAAAAATACGACAGGTATATTTTTTATGGGAACCTGGCAGTCAAACATTTACCAGACCACCCCTGCATCTTGCCCTGGTGGAGGAATTTTAAGAATACTTACAGAAGAGCTGCCTATCCTGGAAAGGTATGACTGGATTAACTTTTCCATTGTTAGAGGAAATTCCTTCATTGGTACTATTGGTCTGTAATTATAATAATAAAAAAAGAATATTTATGTGACACTTTTTATGTCCCAGGTACCATTCTAAAAGCTTTATTAATATTATCTCATTTAATCTTCACAACAATATAAGTAAGTAGATTCTATTATTATCCCCATTTTACAGATGAGGAAATTGAGCCAAAGGGTGGTTGAATGACTAGAGAATAATAGCAAAATTGCCATCCTGTCTCTACCTACTGTTAACATCCTGACCTTGGTCAAGTCCCTTCCTATCCTTAGACTTCACTTTCCTTACCTGGTTACTGAGAGTATTGGACTAGAAGACCTAGTTCTCAGACACTGAACTCTTGTGATCCTGTGATTCTCCCCCACCCCCACCAGTCAAATCTTCCCCACCCAGTTAAAAGGTTGGGAAATCTAAGCACAGAGATATGAAGAGATTTACACAAGGTCGTAAACCCAATGAGGGGCAGGCAGAACTGGGATCCTGACTGAACAATGGACTCACTCAAACTGAAATGAACTTCTTTCTTTGGTTATAGGAGAGGTGGAGCCTGGTGACTATTAATGAATTCCTTTGAATTTAGCATGAACTTCTGAGCAGATTTACATTTCTTTTAAAATTATCAATTTACCTAACGGAGCACTGTTATTGATTAATTCCTGATGATTGGTTTCACACAGATGGAAGATGCATGTTGTAACAATGAGAAAGAGTGATGTGGTGTTCATAAACAGCCTTTAGCACTGTCATGGTGGGGAGCCAGAAGGATTCCATTTGGGTGGTAAAGTCCTCCACGTGTCCCCATTTGGGGATAAAATGGCACTGGGTGCATCAAACCTCCAAATATTGCAGAGCATTCTGGACAAGAAGGAATTCTACTTCATTACAAGTTCTATACTGACGTTCAGTTTGGAGGTAATAATGAGAAGTACATCATTATCAGATCCTTACAGAGCTTTTAAACTCGTGCGCACCATAATTACAGAATTTTGTGGTGTAAAATGCAATTTGAGTGCACTTTTGATTCCTTTGACGTGACAAGTTTCCTGCGAGGCCAGCAGTGCACATAATGAGGTGACTTGGTATCCTGCGAAGGGAACTAGACTTAGAGTCTGGTTTCAAATGCATGCTCTGCTGATGACTCCCTATGTGACCTTGGTCAAGTCACTTGCCCTAACTAGGACTTCATTCAAATCTGCCAAATGAAGCCATGGGCCTCAGTGACTTCCAAGTTCCCATCCAGCTCTAGATCTATGATCCTATGACACGCTTTGGCACTTTAGGGTTTGCCAAGCTCTTTAGAGCCATTGTTTTCTTTAATTCCCATGAGATTTCTGTGAGGTGAGTGGGGCAAGCATTACTCAGGTCTTTTTTCAAATGCTAAAACCTAAGCCCTGAGTGATTCAGTGATTTACACAAACATGTTCAAGCAGGGAGTGGCAGAGCAGGATTTGAACCCAAAAATTTTAACTGCACATAAAGTTTCTGCTAGTACAAACCCTTCCTATGATCATGCCAAGTATGAGCTATATCGTTCTTAAAAGTTAGATGTGTGATTCTGTTAGAGCATGACTTCCTTTTGATAGATGTCCTTTCCCAATGCACATTGACACTTTCTGTGAGACATACTGGTAGAGGATTTTCTGAACTGTAAGTGATTTGTCCAAGGTTATCCAGCCAGTAAGTAAAACCAAGACTTCCTGACTCTAGGGCCAACACTTAATCTACTCTGCCACATAGAAATGGAATGTGGGGTTGGAAGTATAAAGGAGAACAAAAGACTGAGGAGCTTAGGTTAGCCTGCCAATCATTGACAATGCGTCAGGTCTTAGCCACTGAGTATTCTATAGCAGTTCTCTGACAACAGCTAATGGGATTTGGCCATTATTTATCTGGAGGAGAAAAGAGCTGGCCAGGTTCAGGGTGCTTTTATATACACTGTACCCCACAAGTCAGAGATGGTTTGTAAACTTGAAAGTGGGGATAGTGAAGGAATTTTTAAAGGAAAAGGGGGAAGGTAAAAACTTATGATTGGTGTCTGGGAAGGGAGAAAAGAAAACTGCAGTCTGGGTGGAAGCATATTGCTTCGATCATGAAGCACCAATGCTGAGTATATTCTATTTTTGCCACCCTGTTCTAATTTGTGAAGGGAGAGTGAGGGACCAGAGAGGGAAAAGTGTAAGAGAATGGGATGGAGGTAATTACAACTAATATTCATAAATGTAAATGTACTCATACATAGAACTGAGGAGGATAGCAGAAAGGATTAGAAAGCAGCATACAACAATATGTCATTTATAAGAAACATACCTGAAACACAAGGGATTTGTACAGTTAAAATAAGAAATTAGAGCAAAACTTATTATTCCTGAACTAAAAAATCATAGGAGTAGCAATCATGGTCTTAGCAATGACAAGAGCAAAAGTAGAATCAATTAAAACATAGAAACTATTTTGCTGAAGAACAACATGGACATTGAAATAATATCGATAACATATATCCATAAAATTGCATACTATATACATACTTAAAGGAAAAGCTAAATAAGTTTCAGGTGGAAATTCGGAAGTTCACAGTATTTTTTGTCTTTTGTAGTTATATAGAATGGGATTTCCCTTTATATTTTTGCTTCTTGGGTTTTGTTTTAATAATATGGAAATAACGTTGATTTTTTATATTTTTTTTTATTTTTAGTTTACAACACTGGGTTCTACATAATTTTGAGTTCCAGATTTTCCTCCCTCCCTCCCCCTCTTCCTCCCCAAGATGGCATGGAATCCCATATAACTTCCACGTATAACTTCGCATTGAATTAAATTGCACACTAGTCAAGTTATGGAGAAGAATTATGATCAATAAAATGAATCATGAGAAGGAACAAACAGGACCCCCCCCCCAAAAAAACCAACCCAAAAATAAAAACAAAAGAGAGAAAAAAACTGGGAGGGAAAGGTTAGCAAGAAGTGTGCCTCAATCTGCATTCATACTTCATAGTTCTTTCTCTGGATGTAGATAGCATTCTCCATCGTGAGTCCTTTGGAGTTGTCTTTGTTCCTTGAATTGCTGAGAAGAGCGAAGTCTGTCAGGGTTGGTCTTCACAGAATCCATATATCTGTGGTTGTATATAATGTTCTCCTGGCTCTGCTCCGCTCACTCAGCATTATGTCGTGTAGGTTTTTCCACTTTGTTATGAAGTCCATATCATTGTGTTGGTAACCAAAATGGGCTCTTAGCACTTAGTTCAACAAGTGCCCTTGAAAAGTTTGGTTTGTTTCCTTTGGGTAATTCAGTGTATTTCATTGAGCCTTACTAGGTGCTAAGCCCCAGGCCCAAACCCCTATTAGGTGTAAAACCTATATGGGTGTGGATTGGTAACTAAGGTGGAGCCCAAGGTGGGGCTAACTCAGAGGAGGACCGAGTTTACAAATGAGTTTAGTGATAGGTTTGGGACATCAGAGGTTCTTAGACCATGTGGGTTTAAGTTGCCTCTTTGTGACGCTTTTAGGTCACATGGGTGAGTCGCATGTTTGACTCACCCCTGATGATGAAAAAGATATAAAACCAGGGGTTGGCATTCTCTTCTTTGGAGCTCTTTCCCACAGCCGTGGTGGCGCAAGTGACTCTGGGACAGCCCTTGTTCTGAGGTCCAGGGCTGAACCTACATGTTACTAACTATGAATCTGTATTTGGTCTATCCGTTGATGTTTGTAATTTGCTCTGAAGTTCAGTGTGTTGGTCTTTTCCCCTGAACTAAGTGAATTGTATTTGTATGCTGAATTAAAGTAAGCTTGTCAACCCCTTAAGCTTGCTTTCCTTAGTTAAGCAGATCAAAAGAACCTGTGGATTTGCAGCGTGTTGGCAGCTTTCTGGGAGCTGGTTGTAGGTGGATCTTACACCCCTACAGAAGCTGCTAGCCGGATTGTTGAAACAATCATCCCTGTTTCTTATAGCACAATAGTATTCCATTACCTTCATATACCACAGCTTGTTCAGCCATTCCCCAATTGATGGGCATCCCTTTGATTTCCAATTTTTAGCTACCACAAAAAGAACCGCTATAAATATTTTTATACATATGGTTCCTTTTCCCACTTCTGTGATCTCTTTGGGATACAACCCTAGAAGTAGCATTGGTGGGTCAAAGGGTATGAACATTTTTATATCCCTTTGGGCATAGTTCCAAATTGCTTTCCAAAATGGCTGGATCAGTTCACAACTCCACCAGCAATGTAACAGTGTTCCAATTTTCCCACATCCTCTCCAGCATTTATCATATTCCTGTTTTGTTATTTTAGCCTATCTGACAGGAGAGATGTGGCATCTAAGAGTTGTTTTGATTTGCATTTCTCTAATCAGTAGTGATTTCCAGCATTTTTTCATATGCGTATCTTTAATTTCTTCCTCTGAAAACTGCCTGTTCATATCCTTTGACCATTTCTCAATTGGGGAATGACTTGTATTCCTATATATTTGGCTCGGTTCCCTGTATATTTTAGAAATGAGGCCTTTATCAGAGACACTAGTTGTAAAGATTTTCTCCCAATTTTCTGCTTCCCTCCTAATTTTTGTTGCATTGGCTTTTTTTGTACAAAAACATTTCAATTTAACATTATCAAAATTATCCGTTTTGCATTTTGTAATGCTCTCTATCTCTTCTTGGGTCATGAATTCTTTTCTTTTCCATAAATCTGATAGGTAAACTATTCCTTGCTCTTCCAAATTGCTTATAGTTTCAGCCTTTATTCCTATATCATGAACCCATTTTGACCTTATTTTTGTATATGGTGTAAGATATTGGTCTATGCCCAGTTTCTGCCCTACCATTTTCCAATTTTCCTAACAGTTTTTGTGAAATAGTGAATTCTTAGCCCAGAAGCTGGCCTCTTTGGGTTTATCAAAGAATAGATTGCTATAGTCGTTGACTTCTCCATCTTGTGTTCCTATCCTATTCCACTGATCCACACCTCTGTTTCTTAGCGAATACCAGGTATTTTTGAGGACTGCTGCTCTATAGTACAGTTTAATATCTGATATGGCTAGGCCACCTTCTCCAGCATTTCTTTTCATTAATTCCCTAGATATTCTAGACCTCTTATTCTTCCAGATGAATTTTGTTATTATTTTATCCAGCTCTGTAAAATAATATTTTGGTAGTACAATTGGTATGGCACTGAATAGATAGACTAATTTAGGTAAAATTGTCATTTTTATTATATTAACTCAGCCTAACCATGAGCAACTGATATTTTTCCATTTATTTAGATCTGATATTATTCATGTGAAAAGTGTTTCATAATTATGTTCATATATGCCCGGAGTTTGACTTGGCAGGTAGACTCCCAAATACTTTACAGTGTCTACAGTAACTTTGAATGGAATCTCTCTTTCTATCTATTGCTGTTTGGCTTTGTTTGTGATGTATAGGAATGCTGAGGATTTATATGGGTTTATTTTATATCCTGCAACTTTGCTAAAGTTGTTTATTATTTCAAGTAGTTTTTTACTTGATTCCCTAGGATTTTCTAAGTAAATCATATCATCTGCAAAGAGTGATAATTTGGCTTCTTCTTTGCCTATTCTAATTCCTTCAATTTCTTTTTCTTCTCTTATTGCTACAGCTAATGTTTCTAGTACCAAATTGAATAGTGGGGGTGATAATGGACATCCTTGTTCACCCTTGATCTTATTGGGAATGCATCTAGCTTATCCTCATTACAAATAATGCTTGTTGATGGTTTTAGGTAGATGCTATTTATAATTTTAAGGAAGGTTCCATTTATCCCTATGCGTTCTAGTGTTTTTAATAGGAATGGGTGTTGTATTTTGTCAAAGGCTTTTTCTGCGTCTATTCAGATGATCACATGGTTTCTGCTAGTTTTGTTGTTGATATGGTCAATTACGCTAATAGTTTTCCTAATATTGAACCAGCCTTGCATTCCTGGAATAAATCCTACGTGGTCATAGTGTATTATTCTGGTGATAAGTTGCTGCAATCTTTTTGCTAATATTTTATGTAAAATTTTTGCATCAATATTCATTAGGGAAATTGGCCTATAATTTTCTTTCTCTGTTTTGACTCTACCTGATTTGGGTATTAGTACTATATTTGTGTCATAAAAAGAATTTGGTAGGACTCCTTCTTCACCTATTTTCCCAAATAGTCTACAAAGTATAGGAATTAATCATTCTTTAAATGTTTGATAGAATTCACATGTAAAACCATCTGGCCCTTGAGATTTTTTCCTAGGGAGTTCATTGATGGCTTGCGCAATTTCTTTTTCTGAGATGGGGTTATTTAGAAATTTTACTTCCTTTTGTGTTAACCTGGGCAATTTATGTTTTTGTAGATCTTCATCCATATCTCTAAGGTTGTCAAATTTATGAGCATACAATTGGGCAAAATAATTTCTCATTATTGTTTTCATTTCCTCTTCATTAGAGGTGAACTCACCCTTTTCATTTTTGATACTGCTAATTTGATTTTCTTCTTTTTTTTAATCAAATTGACCAAATGTTTATCAATTTCATTGGTTTTTTTATAAAACCAGGTCTTTGTTTTATTTATTAATTCAATCGTTTTCTCAATTTCAATTTTATTAATCTCTCCTTTGATTTTCAGTATTTCTAATTTGGTATTTAATTGGGGATTTTCAATTTGTTCTTTTTCTAGCTTTTTCATCTGTATGGTCTGATTGGAAGGCTTCTAACATATCCCCATTGCACCTAATGATTGCTGATGGCTTTAGACAGATACTGTTTATCATTTTAATTAGTGGTCCCTTTATTTCTATGGTCTTTGGTGTTTTTAATTAGAATGGGTGCTGCATTTTGTTAAAAGTTTTTTCAGCATCTTTTTAAGATAATCATGATTTCTGTTGGTTTTCTTATTGACATGGTTATTTACAATGATCGTTTTCCTGATATTTAACCAACCCTACATTCTTGGTATGAATCTCCCTTGGCCATAATGTATAAAGCTTGTGCTATATTATTATAATCACTTTTCTAGTGTTTCATTCAAAATTTTTGTGCCAATATTCATTAGGGTAATTGGTCTATAATTTTCTTTCTCTGTTTTAGCTCTTCTTGCTTTAAGTATCAACACCATATTTGTGTCATGAAAGGAGTTTGGTAGGACTCCTTCTTTGCCTATTTTTCCAAATATTTTATATGGTATTGGAATTAATTTTCTTTAAATGTTTAATGGATTCATTTATGAATCCATCTGATCCTGGGGATTTTTTTCCTAGGTAGTTCATTAATGGCTTGTTCCATTTCTTTTTCTAAGATGCAGCTATTTAGGCATTCTATTTCCTGATCTGTTAGTGTAGGTTATTTATATTTTTATAAATATTCATTCATTTTGCTCAGATTGTTAGATCTATTGGCATACAATTGGGCAAAATATTTCCAATGATTAGTTTAATTTCTTCTTCATTGGTATATCATGAAGGCAGAATTCGTGATTTCAAAGAAAATCATAAATATGCCTGAATGGTTCAGAACCACAGGATACAAGGAATTCTCTAAGTAGAAGGCAGAGGAATTAAAGCATTTATTCAAGCTCCAAAGTAGCAGACCCATGGACCAGCATCCCCAATTCGATATCCTGGCCAAAAGCTTCTAGGCCCAATAAGTCCACCTCACAAAAATAACCAGTAAGTTACAGAAAAACATTATGACAGTAAGCTAAATCATATTCGTGCTTCCCCCCAATGCTAGGGCCCCCCAGTAAGAAGATTACCCACTGGCCTCAAGCCCTTGCTCAGCACTCTCTGGTCTGCAGGTGGCTCAGTCCTGCACTCAGCAGGGCCTGCTGCTTCAGCTTGGCCTGCTGCTTCAGCTTCTCCTGCTTTGGCTTCAGCTTCTGCCACTGCAGCTTCTCCTGCCTGTCTCCAGGCTGTGTTCTCTCTTTTTATACAGTCATTAGACGTCATCCAATCTACTACAGCGTTGTCTGAGTGACTAGAACTTAGGCATCTACTATTGGCTCTGGAGTTAGCACCTCCTGCTAGGGCATTGAGGCCTTCAAGCCCACATCAACTTAGCACCTAGTAACTAGGGGTTTGGGGCTTACTTGGGAGGGAAGATATAATCGACCTCCCTTCATGGGCCTCACCTGCAGCCCCACCTTAAGCCTATTCAAATGGGTGGGAAAGATCTTCTCATTTACTGATTGCCTTAACATTTGATGGTGATTTCACCCTTTTCATTTTTAATATTGGATATTTGGTTTTCTTTTTATTTTAACAAATTAACCAATAGCTCATCTATCTATTTGATTTTATCATAAAACCAGATCCTAGATTTATTTATTTGCTCAAGTTTTTTTAACTTTCAATTTTATTAATTTCTCCTTTGATTTTCAGGATTTCTGACTGGGTGTTCAATTGGCGATTTTTTATTTTTTTTCCAGTTGTTTTAGGTCATGCCCTATTCATTGATTTGTTCTTTTTCAATTTTGTTGATGTAAGAATTTAGAGAAATAGATTTTTCCCTAACTACTGCTTTGGCCACATCCCCTAAATTTTGGTGTGCTGTCTCAGTGTTCTCATTCTCTCTAATGAAATTACTGATTGCTTCTTTGATTTGTTCTTTGACCCATGTCTTCTTTAGGATTATATTATATAATTTACAATTAATATTTAATTAATATTTCCACTCTTCATTGTTGAATGTAATTTTTATTGCATTATGATCTGAAAAGAATACATTTACTATTTCTGCTGTTTTACATTGATTATGAGATTTTTATGCCCTATTACACAGTCAAATTTTGTGTAGGTTCCATATGCTCCTAAGAAAAATGCATGTTCCTTTCTATTCCCATTCAGTATTCTCCAAAGCTCTGTCATATCTACCTTTTCTAATATTATATTTAGCTCCTTAATTTCTTTCTTGTTTATATTTGGTTGGATTTACTGAGTGTTGAGAAAGACCAGTTGAGGTCTCCCACTACTATAGTTTTGCTATTTATTTCTTCCTGCAACTCACTTAACTTCTCCTTTGGGAATTTGAATGGTGTACCACTTGGTGCATATTTTTGGTATTGATAGTGCTTCAGTGTCCATGGTAATTTTTAGCAAGATGTAATTTCTTCCCTAATCTATTTTAATTAGATTAATTTTCCCTTTTACTCTAAGATCAGGATTGCTGCTTCTGCTATTTTTTTTCTTCAGCTGGAACATAATAGATTCAACTCCAGCCCCTTACCTTTGTTTTGTGTAAGTTTCTTTGCTTCAAGTATTTTTCTTGTAAAGAACATATGGTAGGATTCTGATTTTTGACCCACTCTGCTATCCTTTCCAATTTTATGGGAGAGTTCATCCCATTCACATACACAGTTATGAGTACTAACTGTGTATTTCCCTCCATACTATTCTTCTCACTCTTTCTCTTCTCTCTACTTTCATCCTTTCCCTCCTCCCCAATGGTTTGCTTCTGTCCACCAACTCCCCTGATCTGCCCTCCTTTCTGTCAGTCCTCACCCCACCCCCTTACTTGATCTCCTGCACTCCTACTTTTCTGTCAGGTAAGACAGATTACTATATTCAACAGACTGTGTGTATTATTCTCTCTTTGAGCCAATAATGATGAGAGTAATGTTCAAGAGATGCTCATCTCCCACCTTCCCATTTTCCAATCCACTGTAATAGGTCCTTAGTAGCTCTTCATGTAAAAGTTTAGCCCATTCCTCCTCTCCCTTCCCTCTGCACCCATGGCACTCCTCTTTCTCATCCCTTAAATTTTTCATGCCATTCCCTCCAATTCACCTTATTGTCATATCCTCTCTTTATGTATATTCCTTCCAGCTGTACTATTAGTGAAAAAAATTTCAAGAATTACAAGTATCATCTTCCCCTGCAGGAATGCAAATAGTCCAGTTCCCTTGAATCACTTATGCTTTCTTTTCCCCTTTTGCCTCCTTATGCATCTCTTAGGTCTTCAAACTGGAAGTCAAATTTTTGGTTTAGTTCTGGTCATCTTATGAAAGCTTGAAATACCTCTATTTTATTGAATGACCTTGGTTCCTCTTGATGTATTATGCTTAATTTTGCTGCATAAGTGATTCTTGGGTGTAACCTTAGCTCCTTTGCCTCCTGGAATATCATGTTCCATGACCTATGATCCTTTAATATTGCAACCGCTAAGTCCTGTGTAATCCTGATTGTACCTCCCCAATATTTGAATTTTTTCTTGTTTGCCACTTGCAGTATTTTTATTGACTCAATGGTTCTGGAATTTGGCTATAAAGTTCCTTAGAGGTTTTATTTTCATGAGGTGATCAGTGGATTTTTTTCAATGCCTATTTTGTCCTCTCACTCCAGGAAATCATGGCAGTTTTCCTTGAAATTTCATGAAAGATGCTGTCCAAGTCATTGTTTTGATTTCAGGAAGTCCAGGGTTCTGATATTGTTTCTCCTAGATCTATTTTCCAGGTCAGTTGTTTTTCCCATGGGAAACTTACATTTTTTTCCATTTTTTCATTCTTTTGATTTTGTTTGATTGATTCTTGTTGTCACATAGCATCATTAGCTTCCACTTGCCCAATTCTGACTCGATCAGCTTTTGTACTTCGTTTCCATTTGGCCAATTGTGCTTTTTAAGCAATTGTATTCTTTTTCCAAACTGTTGATTCTTTTCTCATAGTTCTCCTGCATCACTCTCAGCTCTTTTCCGCATTTTTCTTCTAGCTCTCTTATATGATTTCTAATCATCTTTTTGAGTTCTTCCATAAGTTGTCTCTTGAATTGAGAACACTTTCCATTTTCCTTTGGGGTTTGCCCACAGGTGTTTTGACATTGTTGTCATCTTCTGAGTTTGTGTCTTGGTCTTCCCTGTCACCATAATAACTTTCTATGTTCAGGTTCTCTTTGTTGTTGTTTTTTGCTCCTCTCTTCTTTTGGGCGAGGTGGGGGTGGGAGGACTTTTTTCTTTCTTTTAAATTTGATCTCAGCTTCAAGTTTGAAAGTAGCTCTGTATCAGGCTTCTTCAGTCAGTGACTGCTGGTCCTGGCTGTTTATGTGGTCCTGAAGTATAATGCCTCTATTTGTCCCAGGATCCATGGCCATTTAGATTGTAATGCCAAAGATCCTGGAGGGGTGGAGATGCAATGGTATTCAGAGTGGGACTTTTTACTGTTTTCTCTTTTGGAATGCTAAGGCAATCAAGTGCCTTTAATGAGTCTTGCCTTTGTTTGAATTGAGAGTCATTTATTGGAAACAATGTATATGGTGTGGTGCTAATGATTAAAGATCTTTTCCCACACCCTTTTACTACGTAGGAAATGAGCCCTCAGGACCCTGGACAGGGGATATGTGCTCTGAGGTTGGCATTTTGCTTTTGGAGTGATGCTCATTGGCAGAGTGCTGGGGACAAGACTATGGATAGCCATTGAAGCTGCCCCTGCCTTTGAAAAATCCAGATATTGGTGCTTCTCTCTGGCTGGTAACTATGTGTGTAATGTCTTGATCAGACAAAAGCCAGTCCATTGATCTGTTTATATTGTCTATTTGTAATTTCTGTCTGTATCTGCTCTGAAGTTCAGGATGCTGACTTTTTCCCCCTGAACTAAGCCAATGATAAATGTATGTTTAATTAAAGTGAGATTGTTAAAGTCTTAAAGTTGCTTTCCTTAGAAAAGCATATCAAAGAACTTGTGCTAGAACCCCTCCTCTGTGCTCTTGTTGTTGGTCTTACACCTCCACAGCAGCTGCTAAGCAACATTGTTGTTACAGGATGTTTACCTGGTGCTACACTGATGTTGCCCTGAGACCCATGGGGGATCTTCATGTATGGTGCTGTGTTGAGGGATTGGCTTAGAGGTGGCTGCTGGAGGCTGTAGAGGTCTGGCAGCTTACTTGCTGCTGAGCTGAGCTCCTAGAAGCTGTATCTGGCATATGTTGAGGTCTAGTGGGGTGTTTCTGCATTTACCCAGGGACAAACTGAAGCCCGTAGAGGTCTGGCCACCTAGGGGTGCCTGTTTTTTCCTGGGCTATGATGAAGTAATATACACCTGACCTATTTTCTCTATGCACTAGAGGATGCTTGTTTACCTGGGGCTACATTGATGGAAATGGAGGTCTGGCCACTGAAAGATTCCTGCCTGCCTGGAGCCAAGCTGGAGCCTGGGGAGTCCCAGCTGCTTAGGAATGCTGCCCCCACCCATTGAGCTGGGATCTGCGCTGAAGCACATGGAGGTCCAGGCACTGGAAGATGGCTGTTTACCTAGGTCTATACTGTAGCACAGGGGGCCTCTCAAAGTTGAATTCTGCTAGTTCCCCTGGTTATGCTGAGGCTTATGAGGGATCCTGGTGCTGGTGTTTGCCTTCACCATCATACTGGGGCTCAGGATATCCTGTTGATTTGCTGACCTGGGGCTTTCTGAGACTTTTTCTGTCCTTGAATCAGCTCCCCTTTTTACTGGAGGGAGACGTACTTTAATTCTGATTCTCCAAGTCTCCCAGGATAAAAAACTACTCCACCCCATCATTCTTCTGGACCCCCTTTTCCAGGATTTGTTTTGGGGTGCTATTTTATGGTTATTTGGAGGTGAATATTGAAGAGCAACTGTGATTTACTGCTTATTCTGCCATCTTAGCTCCCAAATATTCCTGGCACTCCCATTCCAGAATATTCTTCTTGAGAGAGAAGATGGCAGGAAAATAAGCATTGACAT